>NW_023458661.1:136331-165006 GCF_013731165.1 Rhagoletis pomonella
TTTTGCTGCAGCCCTTGTAGTGACACCTGAGGAAGATGCAGCTTGAGACAACTCAACACACGGAGAATTAAAACTTATTGATTCCTTATTTAAGCCGGGAGTGGGCAAAGAATCAGCTGGCGGAGTGTCAATGTCTAAAGCAATGGGATTAGGAACAATGCTGTCTCCTCCATTCTTCCGCTTTTTTGAAGCTTGTTTAAGCTTGGGTGATGGAGAGGATGAAGATTCAATGCATTTAAAGTCTTTAAATGCATCTTCATATCGCTTAAACTTTTCGTTTAGAAGTTTTAACTCCTTACCCAACTCCTGGAAGCCACTTCTGGCGCTCCTAGACATTTTACAAAGCTCAACTTCGGTTGATCTGCACTTGGGGCAAGACCAACGAACACCTTTGTTATCGGTTATGATATCGGCCACACTATCATTGAGACCAGCACATTTAACGGGAGCTAAGTCATCACACAACCAACACGCAACGCAACGCTCTAAGTCGTTTTTAATGTTACATTTTTCAAAACAGCAGGATGAATACATTGCAGCGCGAAGTAGTAACAATTTATATGTATGCACAAGAAAAACTCACAGTGTACGCTTTTAGTACGATAGTAGCAAAGATGAGCGTTTGAGAGACACAGATGTCTAGGTATTGTAAGTTCAATGGTTAGAAACCGTGCTGAACTTAACAGTTTTAAAGCCACTGCGCCAAAAACTTAAAAGCACAAAAGCAAGCCAAAATCAGCTGTTTGCAGGAAAACTATTTGTTCGATGATATGCAAAGTGTATGATAAATCGCGGAAGATGGGAAAATGCACTCTCACGCAAAACAACAATAATGCAGCAAAAGAGGCAAATATGCACAAGGAATAACAAGAATGTTAATTTTTAATCCACGCACTTTATGTCTAAAACACAACAATTTATTGGAGCTTGGCTTCAAATAGCTTTTTCCAGTATAAATTACACAAATTAGAACTGCTTAGCACTTAGATAAACAAAGTAACTTTAGGAATTCTTTAAAACGAATGTTTAAGCGACCGCACAGTACGAACGTTGTGAAACGTATGAAGAAGCTAATTGTTTGTGGAAAACTTCTGCAATATTCATTTAAAAAAAAAAAAAACGACAAATAAAAGAATTTGGAGCTTACGTTCCTTTCGCGGTTATGGCTCGATTGCTTCGAATATGGTAATTCGAATTATTTTAATGTTCTGGGAAGATTATGCCACTGTCAGAATATTAAAGGTTGGCTTACACAGCCGCAATTGGCGATTCGTGCCGGACGAACTCAGGAAGAATAAAAAGAACACACAGCTACTGAACGACTGACAGGCCAACCTAATTTTCACGCACGCCGACAGTTTACTGTCGAAAATTTCTCATTTTCTCCTGAAATGGGAGCTAAATTCCATAATATGGTGTGGATAATAGTGATATTTTAAAACAAAAACGAATTTTATTTAATTATTTAATTTAAACCAGTTTATTTACATCGAATATAACCCCTGATTGCTATTAAAAATAAATATTTCTATGTATATACCAAACTTGCGTACGTCAGACGGCGCATAACTCCACAATGGATGGTTCACTTTGAGATTTTTTTTTTGATGTATTTGTTTGCCTGATGATGGATATGAAGAAGCTATTTGTTTGTGGAAACTTCTGCAATATTTATTAAAAAAAAAAACACAAACGACAAATAAAAAAATTTGGAGCTTACGTTCCTTTCGCGGTTATGGCTCGATTGCTCTGAATATGGTTTTTCGAATTCTTTGATGTCGCAATTTTAATGTTCTGGGGAGATTATGCCACCGTTAGAATATTGAACGTTGGCTTACACAGCCGCAATTGGCGATTCGTACCGGACGAACTCAGGAAGAATAAATAGAACACGCAGCTACTGAACGACTGGCAGTTTACCCACTGAGAAAATAGGTAAGCAGACATGTAAATGTGCATTCAAATGTTCAGGTTGATTCAACACCACGTGTGTGTGGTATGAAAGTATTGTTTTTAAATACGAACATTTTAAAACGATAATCAAATCAAAAATATTCATGTTACTATGCGTTATTTTCCCCGGTAAATTCTTAAAATTTTTCTTAATATTACAACGCGTTTTTTCTCTCAGTGTAGTCATTTTTATGCAAAATTTGTGGAATCAAATCGAAAACCGGGACACTTAAACGAAACCCGGGACATTTTAAGGTTGGACCGGGATACCGGGACAAATAGTTCAGTTTGTTTTCTTTCAGTTTTTAGTACCAAAATTGTCATCATGGCCAATGTCATCTATTAGTAAAGTGCAAAATGAACACGTCCGACGATACATTACGTTGTCAGTTGCAAAATAACGTGCAGCCGAAGTTATTTCCAAGCACCGAACTACTCCGAGCGACTGCTCTGCATTACACGTAACACGTAAAGCGGCTCAGAAGTATGTCTGATACCAAATGTACATTCTAAATTCCTACTTATATAAGGCGGCCACGTCTTTGTTAAAGTAAGGGAGATTCGTCAGTGATGTGGTAAGGACAGCCGGGTGAAGTGTAAGTTGCTGGTAAGGTATTGCCCACTCTGCACATTTGTCGTCCAATCATGGCTGCGCTGTCGTCTCGCCCTGAAATTTTGAGTCGAGCACGTGGATTTCAATGGAGGTCTGCATTTTTGTCGTTATCGGGTAGTTATAGGCAAATCGTAGAATATGCAGAAATGGATAAGTACGACACCGTCGTTTGCTAATCGTTATGCAAGCATGGTTTGTTTACATTTTATGGGGAAAAATTTGTAAAGAGGTTAATATTTGCATTAAAATTATACACAAATGAGTATTTCTTCCTTAAAATCTGTGAAAATTATTAAAGAGTGGACATTTACAATAAAATTCAATAAAGTAGATAGTTTTAACTATCAAATATGACAAATAGTCTCTGCGTGCACAAAACACATTTCAGGAAAAGAAAAGAAGAGAGATTAATGGAAAATTATTTCTAGAATTGTTGCAGCACAGTTCATTATTTTAATATTGCAGGTTTTTGTAAAAATTTCGCGAAAATATCAACCAAAAAACAGAAAATACCTGCCCTAAGCGAATTTTTAGACGCCAAATGAATTGAAGTATCACGACCGAGTGTGCGAAAGTGTAGTCGTCATGTAATCGTTGAATCATGATGTCACGATGAAGCCACTATGATTGGACGACCAATGTGCAGAAAGCCTTAGTGTGCAATTACATCGCGCCATTAACTAAACCGAGCTGTCGTGTGACGATTGGGCCCATGGTTGCGGTTTGGCAATATTATATTGCGTCAAAGTCTCATTCGGAAACACCAGGATTGTGTTGTGGAGGACAATACCTAAATACCTTCGTTGGTTCATTTACCAGAACCATTGCGCGCTTTACTTTACAGCGACTTGGCAGAATCAAGAGATCTTCACGAATATCGACAAATACATTTCGGCATTTAAGGGAATTTCGTCTCTTTAGCCTATATTTAATTACTGAGTGTAACGATTCTCACCCATTTTGTCTTGTTGTCGCTGGCGAATGCAGAGCAAACATTTCTTCAAATTTAAAAAGTAAAAATTTCACTACTAAAAATTTAAAAATGTTCTTAAAACTTTCAAAGAAATTTGGAAAAGAAATATCACTGTTTTTGTTTTTAGGAGTAGAGCGAGAGTGTCATTGATAAAATTAGAGCGAGAGAAAGTTTTTCTTACAAAACCTTTCAGTAACAAAAAAGTCGCGATTCCGATTCTTCACGGAACTGAAAGCGATACCTGCGTAATTCCCCCCAGATGCAAAGTTTTTAGACTTTTCAATTTAGAAAGTTCGCCGGAGCCACTTTTTGTGGAGTCACAAGAAATTGATAACGGTGTATTCACGGCAAGGTGCATAATCAGTACAAGTAACCCAATCGTCAAAGTCATAAATACCACAAGTGACATAAAATACGTAAAGAACTGTAACATCCGGACTGAAAAACTCTCTAATTTCAATGTTTATTTCATTAATAAGACAAGAAACGATGACAACCGGACAAAGGAACTGATTAAGATTTTGAAAAAACAAGTTCCTAGCTACACTGAGAGTGAATTGCTCAACTTGTGTTTAGATTACGCAGATATATTTGCACTTCGGACGAAAAAATGACATTAAACCACTTTTACGAACAAAAACTAAGATTGACAGACAACAACCCAGTTTACATTAAAAATTACCATTTACCATATTCCCAGCGTGAGGAAATCAACCGTCAGGTTAATAAGTTACATATAAAAAAATTAATTAATCGAAGAAAGTTACTCGAATTATAATAGCCCTTTAATTGTTGTTCCGAAAAAAGACACTAATGGTCAAAAAGCATACCGCATGTGCGTCGATTTCCGTGCTGTTAATAAGAAACTGATTGCCGATAGGTTCCCTCTTGCGCTAATAGATGACATTTAAGACAACCTTGGCCGAGCGAAGTATTTTTCAACTTTAGCCATCTTTTCAGGTTTTCATCAAATCCCTTTGCATGTTGACTCACGTGACGTAACGTCCTTTAGCACCGACCGAGTAGCATTTAGGTGGAAAGTATTACCGTTTGGTTTAAACGTAGCACCTAATTAATTTTTACGAATGATGACAATTGCTTTTTCCGGTATTCCGCACAATGCGGCATTTCTTTACGTCGATGATATAATCGTAATTGGTTGTAGCGAGGCACATCACATCAAAAATCTTTCAAACGTTTTCAATACTTGCAGAGCTTTCAACTTAAAACTTAACTCGAATAAATGCAATTTCCTCCGGCCAGAAGTTACATTCTTAGGCCATAAATGTTCAGCCAAAGGTCTATTGCCAGATGACACCAAAATAAATGCATTTAAAAAATATACAAAACCGACTGATAAAGACGCGGTTAGAAGATTCGTCGCATTTGCTAATTATTACAGACGGTTTATACCAAATTGCGTCTCTGGCAGCGCCTTTGAATCAATTAGGCAGGAAAAAAGTTGGGTTCATTTGGGACAGTGAGTGTGATAAAGCTTTTGAGTCGCTAAAATCAGCATTAATTTCACCAAAACTGCTACAATACCCGGACTTCTATATATTGCTATATTGAGCCAAGAGCAACAAGGGAATGATTTAACTATTTGTTTCGCTTCTAATTCATTTAATAAAGCCGAACAGGAAAAGCCAATTGTTGTCGTCGACGCGACTTTAATAAAAAAGACACACAACTTTTTTAGGGAACTTTAATAACTTTTTATTAGCGATGCGTTTCTTCGCGTTGCGCTTTAAAAATATTTGTGAGCTTGGCGCCTCTTTAACTGTTCATATACAAAGAACCATACCATTTAAATTCACGGCTGTATATATAGCAGAACTTCACTAAAATAGAATAGGTGTACATAAGCTCATACCTAACGGTGACCATTTATACATATATGCATATAAATAACTCAATTGTGAGATCTATGCTTAGATAATTTACAGTGGTGTAATATTAAGTACTAAGTTGTAAATGTACTCATATTTAGCGGCAACTGCCAGAACTTATCAGCGAAGTCTTTAGTTTTATGCCATTGCTGTCGTAAATCGTGTTTATCGTCGAAAACCGCTTTGTGGCCATCCGTTGATCCCAATAGCAAATGGTTTGGAGTAAGCGCATCGTCATCCGCGCTATCAAGTGACACGAACGTGAGCGGTCGAGAATTTATGATGAGCTCAACTTCGCACAAGGCATTCCTTAGCGTTTCGTCGGTAAATTTAAATGAAAGGCAAATGGCGTTAAGCACAGCTTTTACCGAACGGACCAATCGCTCCCAGGCACCACCCATGTGTTGCGCTCCGGGTGGGTTGAATCGCCACATGACATCCTCGTACTTTGTTTGCGCCATTTCAATGATTCTGGACTCTACACGCAGAGACTTTTCTGCTGCCTTAAAACTAGTTCCATTGTCCGTATAAATTTCGCGCGGCTTCCCGCGCCTTGAAATGAAATTTTGAATACACATAATGCACGATGAAACATCTAAGCTGTGTGCGATTTCCAAGTGGACGACACGAACTGTCAAGCAAGTAAAGATTACTCCCCACCTTTTTTCTCGACGTCTTCCAACTGATACGTGTATAGGGTCAAATAAATCTATACCGACGTAGGTAAAAGGGCGTTCGAAGCTTGTCAATCGTGCAGCTGGCAGCGGTGCCATTTGCTGAGCGTTTGGTTTAGCGCCGTCGTTCTTGCAGCGTTGACACAATCGTCTTACCTTTCGATAAAGCACCCTTAACCGTGGAATGTAGTACTTTTCACGAATTGTGTTTACAGTAGCTTCGTGAAACTGATGATGATTTTGCTGGTGGTAATGGCGAACTATTAAAAACGTGGTAGAATGATGGCATCGCCAGACCTCAAGTTCTCGGCTCTTCCTCGGGCTCTGAGTAAGCCGTCATCGTCTATATAAGCATTTAAAGATATTAGTTTACTGTCTCTCTCAATACTCTTACCGGACTTTAAAGTTCGCATTTCTGAAAGGTATTCACTCATCTGCGCTTCCTTTATGAGCATTTCTGGGCCTTTTTCGTGGTCTCGCAGATGGTTTCGAGGGTTGGCGCAACTTTATTGATCACCGCTTTCAGCTTCGTTGCACACATATTACTGTCGCTACCACACGATATAGGCCCGGGGGGGGACTTTGATTCCCAGTGGGAACGGTCACCATAGCTGGGCTCTAAGCTACCGGGGGGGTCGGCAGGTCGCGGATAGCCGGACGGCCTGTAGTAGCAGGTTAGTTGCGAAATAAGGTTAAACGAATAAGCAATCCCCGACGATGAGCAGCAGGAATTGAGGACGCGGTATAAAAGCCAGCAAGTCTGATGAAATTCCTGTGATAGTGGCGAGTGGACACCGCCTCTTTGAAATATGTGTCCCCCTCATCATACATATGATGAGCTACAAAAAAAAAACCCAGGCGCGACGGCTTCCATATTGGACGGCTTCCTGGTCAGCGTTTGTTCACCATGTTAGGTGCGGCTGATACAACAATCCAGACCGGTACGCGCTGCGGCGCACTGGGAGTCCCTCGAAATCCCTACAGCGATTTCTCCGCTGGCGGGGTAGAGACGGCGATGTGAGCGTGATCTGCCGAGGTGTCAGCCGCGGTGCGTATCAGTAACCAGCCACTTCGGTCCCTGGTCAGGGCGTGTGCATTGGACGCAGGAGTAGTAGACCGCGTTGCCCCGGGCGAGCGCCGGTCCGTCCGTGTTTTCCGGGACCGGTAAAGCGAAGGACAGGCCTCAAGGAACTGGGGTAGGGGCATAGTCCCCGAGGGTATACCCGTTCCTGTCTATTTCGGCCCGCCCCCCTGCACACGATGCGCTGGAAAAAACAAAAGAATGGATTCCAAAATGAGAAAAAACAACAACAACAACAACAATGTAAACGAAGCCAGCAGCGGCGCGAAAAACCTGGACGGCAGGGGCTGCAAGGTGCTTGGGGCAGACCCGTCCCAGGGAACACCGACTGCAGAAACTGACCCGTTCAAGCGTGCGTCAAGACTAGTTCGGTCGCCTGTAAAGGCGCTTAGCGTGGAAAAGCCGGTACGAACGAGATCGTCGCCACCAGCACTACAAGACAGCGAGCCTCAAATGAAGGGAGCCAAACAGAACGGAGACTACATGTCGGAGCTCGGAGATGCTATTAAGAGGCTGACGGAGGCAATGTGCCCGCCACAACGCTCAATAAACAATAGCATGCGAGAGATACTCAGCTCACTAACAAAGCTGCATGCGAGTGCCCTGGAGGAGTACTCCAGAATAAAGGCAAGCAGACGGAGTATTTTCAACATACCGGTGACTGCTGAAACCCCGAAAAGGCCCCGAGATGAAAGCCAACTAAAGCGTAGGACGCCACCCAAGAAAAATAAAACCACGCAGGAGGAGGTGACCACCAACCCTGCAACCAAACAGAGTAAGGTGGCGCCAAACGAAAATTCCGGCAAGATTAAGGAGAAGGAGGTGGAGAAAGAAGGAAAATGGGTAGAGGTCCAACGCAGGTCACATGGCAAAAAGAAGATGGCATACAAACCACCACCACGGCCAGATGCCATCATTATAGCTCGGACGGGAGATATGACCTACAGCGATATACTAAGGACCGTAAAAAAGGAAGAGGCGCTGCAGAAACTCGGCGAGAGCGTATCACGCATCAGAAAGACGGTCAAGGGTGAAATACTGCTGCAGCTTAAGGAGACGCAAATGAAGGACACGGGCGAACTCAAGAGCGAAATAGGTAGGCTTCTAGGGGACCAGGCACAGATCAGAGCCCTAACCCACGAGACGATGGTAGAAATCCGTGACCTGGACGAGATTACCACCAAGGAGAATATTGCCGAGGCCATCCGCAACCAGATAAAGGAGCTAAACCACCTTAACGAGAATGCGATAAAAAGCATCAGGGCGGCTTATGCGGGCACACAAACCGCGGTGGTAAATCTCCCAGCGCAGGAGGCAGGATTACTTCTTGACGCGCAGAAAATAAAGATAGGATGGGTTGTGTGCAGAGTAAGGGAGAAACCGAACCCCAAAAAAAGCTTCAGGTGCCTGGAATATGGCCATATAGCGAGAGACTGCAAAAACGCGGAAGACAGAAGTCAATGCTGCCTAAAATGTGGAGAAAATGGACACTTTGCGAAAGCCTGCGACAAAAAGCCACACTGCAGAGCATGCAAAAACCAGGGAAGAAGGAACACCGAGCACCAGATAGGTAGTTGGAGGTGTCCGCTATACCAGGAGGCGTGCAAGAAATCAAGAAAATGAGAGTCATGCAGTTGAATCTCAACCACTGCGAAGCAGCGCAAGAGCTGCTCAGGCAAACGGTGTACGAGGAGAAGGTGGACATAGCAATAATCAGCGAGCAGTATAAAAATATAGACAGTGGAGCATGGATATCGGACCTCACAGGCAAAGCTGCAATATGGACATGCGGAGGAAAAGCTTTCCAAGAAAAACCGCTGCTTGGTAAAAGCTACTACACACAAGCGAAGGTAGACGGTTTTAACTTTTATAGCTGCTACATACCACCAAGTATCCCACAAAATGAATACGAGAACATCCTAGACAGTTTGGTTCAAGAAGTCCGGACCACCACAATGAACGTTATAGCAGGGGACTTCAATGCATGGGCAGTGGAATGGGGTAGCGTCCACACAAACAGGCGGGGAGATGCACTACTAAAGGCGTTTTCGGTACTTGATGCGGTGCTTCTGAATTCGGGGAACAAAAATACCTTTGAGAAGAATGGTTTGAGGCTCGGTGATTGACATTACTTTCGCTAGTAGTTCCTTGGTGCGCTCAACGAGCTGGAAGGTGTCGGACCTCTATACGAACGGTGACCATCTGGCAATCATGATGGAGCTAGGGAATTGTGCACAGAGCCGACAAAGGGCGATCACCAGGAAGGTGCAACGAGGGGCTGGAAGGTAGAGACTCTGGATGAAGAGCTCTTCAGACTCGTGCTGGATGAGGAAATGGCCACTGAGGATAACACTGAGCTCCAGGCTGAAACACTGGTGAGATACATCAGTAAAGCCTGCGACGGTGCTATGTGCAGGAGAAAACACGGCTCTCTCAGGCAGCCGGCGTACTGGTGGAACGAAAAAATCCAGGCCATAAGGGGTGAGTGCCATAAGGCGAGGCGGTTGTGTCAAAGGAACCGTGGCTCGATGGAACATGCCGTGCTGCGCGAGGCCTTCAAAAAGAAACGAAGTGACCTTAAAAAAGCCATCAAAAGCAGCAAAACCAGCTGCTTTAAGGAGCTCTGCGAAAAGGTGGACGAAAACCCATGGGGTGATGCCTACAAGGTGGTCATGAAGAAAATAAAAGGTGGTAAAGGCCAGGCACCAACCTGTCCCACCCTCCTAAAAGAAGTCGTGCAAACTCTCTTCCCTGTGCAAACGCCAGGAGGTCGGCGACCGCAAGCAGAGAAACCGGAGGGAATGGAAGCACCAACGGTTATAGACGAGGAGGTGGTCCAAGCAGCAGAAAGATTTGGTAATGCGCCAGGCCTAGACGGAATACCAAACAAGGCTCTGAAGGTTGCCATCAAGCACAACACGGGTCCGTTTACCGAACTCTTTACGCGGTGTCTGCGAGAAGGCGTCTTCCCAAAAATCTGGAAGAAACAGCGGCTGGTCCTACTGCAGAAACCAAACAAGCCGGCAGGAGAACCAAGCGCATACCGACCTCTCTGTATGCTGGATACGCTTGGTAAGATACTGGAGCGATTAATCTGTGTACGGTTGGAGCAGCACCTAGAAGAGGAACTGCCGGGTCTCGCCGATAACCAGTATGGTTTTCGAAGACAGAGGTCTACCATTGATGCAATTAAAAAGCTCACCGATGTCGCAGGCAAGGCAATAGAAGGAACAAGATGGCTATATGGCACGAAGGAATACTGCGCGGTGGTGACATTCGACGTAAAAAACGCCTTCAATTCGGCCTCCTGGCCTCACATACTAAGTGCTCTGGAAAGAAAGAACACGCCGCCCTACTTGCTAAGGATGGTATCCAACTACCTATCTGACAGGCTTCTGCTGTATGATACCGACGAAGGCCCCAGGAAGTACTTGGTGACGGGTGGAGTACCACAGGGCTCCGTACTTCGGCCACTACTTTGGATTGTCCTCTATGATGGAATTCTGGGACTGCCGCTGCCAAGGGAGGTACAAATTATCGGATACGCCGATGATATAGCAATAACAGTAGTGGCCAAAGACCTCTACCAAGTTGAGAACATCTGCAACAGCACGGCGCAACAAATAAAGAACTGGCTCGCTGCAACGAATCTCCAACTCGCAGGGCAAAAAACCGAAGCGGTGGTGATCACAAGCCGAAAAAAGATGGAGAGCGCTACGCTCAACATCAATGGACATAGCATCAAAACACAGCAGTCGCTGAAATACCTGGGTGTCATGATAGACTCGAGATTAAGCTACAAGGTGCACATTGATAAAGCCTGTGAAAAAGCGGCAAGAGTGACCACGGCTCAAACAAGACTAATGGCTAACATCGGCGGACCGAGCCAAAACAGACGAGCGCTTCTAGCAAAAGTGAGCCAGTCCATACTAATGTATGCAGCACCCATCTGGGGACCCGCGTTGCAGCGCAAGACTTACGCGAAGGCGGCAAAGTCGGTGCACCGACTAAATAGCATTAGGGTGACTAGCGCCTTCCGTACTGTGTCACACGAGGCGGTCGGAGTCTTAGCGGGTATCATGCCCCAGAAATAATGGCCATGGAGCTAAAAAGAGTCTTCGATAAGTCCCGAAACTTAGGCAGGTGCCTGACAATCGAAGAGCGAAAACAAGAGAGGGATGCAAGCCTAAATGAATGGCAAAGACACTGGGATGTGACGACAAAAGGGAGGTGGACGCACAGGCTGATCAATAACATAAAAGCGTGGGTGGAGAGGAAACACGGAGAGACCGACTTCTAAGTGACACAGTTTCTGACGGGGCACGGCTGCTTTCGAGAATACCTGTTCAAATATGGGCATGATGACGGGACAGAGTGCTCATTCTGCGGTAGCGGCGACGAAAACGTACTACACGTATTTTTCCACTGCCGAAAATACGAGGCAGATCGAACAGACATAGAGCAGCTGATAAAGGAGAGCATGACGCCTGACAATATCGTGGGGCACATGATAAACTCCAAAGCGGTGTTGAGCAGAATTAAGGCGTGGTCCGCAATAGTCCTCCAGGAGCTAAGAGCGAAAGAAAGACAGCGCAGTAGCGAAAAGAGAAGACTGAACGAGAGATAAGCCAGAAAGGCGTGTGTGAAGAGCCAATTGGCAAAGTTACGCCTTGCGACGTAATACCTAACGGCGGTCCCGCAAGGCGAAACACAAGGCTTCAGACGTCGGAGTTAAGGGTTTAGTACGTAGGCGCGCTGTCTCGCAAGTCCTGAATTATGTGATAACATAGTCTGGGCGTGGTCCCGAATGAGGTGCACCCTTAGCGGACAGGATGACGAATCGTGCATAACATCTTTGGAAGATTCCCCCTCCGTTGAAAAAAAAACAAAAAAAAACCACACGATATAGGCGTCGCCATGTCGAAAAATCCTCTGCATTGAGAAGAGGGTGTTCAGGAGTACTTTTAGTCGTATGCAGAACGCAGTGTCGTAACTCAGTGTGCTCCGCTGCACCAAGGTCTTTGCACGTCGGCCACTCCGCTTGCTCGAATAATAGGAACTTTGGTCCATATATCCAAAACTCGGAGCCGTGCTGTGTGTTGAACTTTGTCGCCAGATCGGCGGGGTTTAACTTCGACGGAACCCAACGCCAATCAGTGGCGTTTGTCGTCTCGAGCACTTCGCCTATATGATGCATTACGTACGGCTTAAAGTTTTTGGGATCCATGCGCAGCCACTTTAGGACAGTTTTGAGTCCGACCACCAGAATCGAGCATGTATCGGCACTCTCAGCGCTGCTTTAACGGTGGTTGCCAACCTCACGCCGATTACCGCGGCTTGTAATTCGAGCCTCGGTATCGATACTGGCTTCAATGGGGCAACCTTCGATTTGGCAGCAACTATAATGGTGTCGACTTTGTTACCGAACTGAGTCCGTATATAGCAAACGGCGGCGTATGCGTGCTCGCCGGCGTCCACAAATGTGTGTAGTTGGTTACACTTAGAATTTGTTAGGAGAGGCGAATAGCAACGTGGGATTGTTGTGACTGATATTGCTGGCAATAATGTCTTCCAAAGACACCATTGTTTGTAGAGCTGTTCTGGAAGCGGTTTGTCCCATCCGATGCAAGAGCGCCATACTTCTTGCAACAGTATTTTCAACCCGATGGTGTAATGTGCTAAGAATCCAAGGGGATCGAAAATGGACATCCTGCAACAGTATTTTCAACCCGACGGTGTAATGTGCTAAGAATCCAAGGGGATCGAAAATGGACATGAAAATCTGGAGAACTTCTCTCTTCGTCGGTACCACGTCGCTTTGCAAGATATCTCGTCGCATTTTAGAGAATCTGCAAATAAACTTAAAAACATCATTATCTGGGCCCCAATACAAACCTAGTATTTTTTCCGTATGGCCCATTCCTTTAGGGGGTTGAGTTGCAGCGATATCGTCACTGAGCTGTTTGAGTACAAGCGGTGCGTTCGACGCCCAATTGCGGATGTGAAATCCGGCTTCAGCGTGAATTCTTTTAACCTGTATTGCTAGTTGTAATGCTTCGTCTTCGCTATCGACGCTATCAATGAAGTCGTCCACATAGTGGTACTTTTGAATGGCTTCGACAGCTCGCGGAAATATTTTATCGTATTTTTTGGCATTTATGTCACGGACGAAGTGCGCGAAACATGGAGCGCAGCTAATACCGAAGGTAAGCGCACGCATGACGTAGATGTCCGGATTTTCCAACTCCTCGTGATTGTCCTTCCACAGAAAACGCTGGGCATGCATGTCAGCATCTCTAAAGTTTATCTGGTGGAACATTTCAGCGATGTCTCCACAAATAGCCACTCGCCCGATTCTGAACGCTATTAATACATCAGTGAGCGAGTTCAGAAGGTCCGGACCACTAACGAGAAAATCGTTGAGAGCAACTCCATTAAACTTAGCAGCCGCGCCCCACACTAGTCGCACCTTTCCGGGCTTATTAGGATTGAGTGCGATAAAAATCGGTAGGTACCACACACGATCCGTTGAGATATTTACTTCGTCGATTGACAGCTTTCTTGCGTAGCCCTTGACCAACAAGTTGTTAATTTGTTCTTGCATGTTGCGACGCAGGTTCGTATCTCTGGCCAACTTCCTTTGCATACAATTAAAGCGCTTTAGTGCGTTGTCAATGTGTGAATATTTAATTTTTGCGGGCCACAGTGATTGACGGTACTCCCTTGCCGTGTCCATCCCAGGCGACACTTCGTTGCAATCGGCTCAAACCAGTCGCCTTCGCGAGATTTTATTGGTACGGCCAGCTTCCAGCAGTTGGCTCCGATTAGGATGGTTGGCTTTGCGTTTTCGTACGATTTTGTAGGAAGGCCGCGCAAGTATGAATACCTCTTCGCAATTTTCTCCATGTTGAGCGATTGGCTAGGTAGGCCAAGCCGCTGGACTGTGTGCACCAGTGTTGCCGCGAAACGTTTTTAGTGGTAGCTAAATTCCAGCTAAAAAAGAGCTAAAAATCGTCGTTGTGGCTAAAAATGGTAGCTAAATTATTTTACCTACATCTTATATATAAAAATAAGTGCACGTTTTTGGTGTGACAATATAACTTAAGAACGGCTTCACCGAAGTCAACCAAATTTATGCGGCATATTCGGGCCATCATGCAGATATTTTATGCGGAGTTTGCCCAAATTTGGAAAAGGGGCGTGGCATATGTATGTATCTTATGTATACAAATAAGTACACGTTTTTGGTGTGAGCTTATAACTTGAGAACGGTTTCACCGAATTCAATAAAATTTATACGGCATACTTAGGCTATCATGCAGATGGTTTATGTGAAGTTTTCCCGAATTCGTAAAAGGGGGTGTGGCACCTTCCATACTAACTAAAAATTTTTTTGTTGTATATCTCTTGAAATATTTGTGGTAGAGTACGGGAATTTGGTATAGAGGTATAACAAATAATTCCATACTCATGGATAAAAATGGGCGGTATTGGAAAAGAGAGCGTGGCACCTCCCATCTTATATAAAAAGAATAAGTGCAAGATTTCAACCAAATTTATACGGCATAGTCGGGCTATTATGCAGATGGTTTGTGTTAGGTTTCCCTGAATTCGGAAAAGGGGGCGTGGCACCACCCATACTAACAAAAATTTTCATCTGGTATATCTCTTGAAATATTTGTGGTAGATTACTGGAATTGGTAGCTATACGTGGCCTGTCCAAGAGTTGGCTTTCCAAATTGTTTATTTATTCATACCCAAGATGGAAAAACAAAAAATGTTGTGTATCCAAATGTGTTGGATTAAGATTTAAAATAAAGAATCAAAAATTTATGAGCGAATGATTAAATGATTAAATGAAAAGGGCTGAAAAAAGGGCTAGGGGCAATTTCAAATTTTTGTGGCCAAAAAAAGAATTTGGTAGCCAAATTTAGCCACCAAAGGGCTAAAACGGCAACACTGGTGTGCACTTCGTTTATATTGTATTTCGTGCCGTGGTCTGCGTTAGAGATTTCGATCGATGTTCTAATCGAGCCATTTTCAATTCGCGAGTTCTCGCCAGTCCAGCGAAGGCACAACGTTTCTCGTACCCCACACAGATCCAGCGAATCGTAGATTTTTTGTTCCATTAAGGTGACGGAAGATCCTTCATCTAAGAAAGCGAAGGTATCTATTGACTTAGTTTTCGAATAAATGCGTACAGGTATAATGCGAAAGCATGGTGAAGTTTCTTCTTCGACATCTGTATGAGTATTCACCAACTGCTTATTCACTGTTAGATATGGTGCATTTCGCTCTGACTGAACTGCCGGTGCATTGCTTACTAGCGGGTCGCTTTTATGTAGAAGCGCATGATGTTTTGACTTGCAGCTATCGACACCGCATTCTTTTTTCAAGGAGCATCTGCGACGGTGCGCGTTTAGGCATTGGCGACATAATTTGTTTTCCTTTACTACATCCCATTTTTTTTCTGTGCTGAATTTTTTAAATACGTCGCAATTCTGAATTTTGGGGTCATCACATTTACATGCATAACATGTTGCCTTACCATGGTTGGCCGTTCGTAACGATTGCGTATGCATGTTAATCGAAGCGCTTTTTTTGGAAACACACGGCGGAACTACTTTGCTCGCAGCTTCAGCGATTAGAAAAATCCAATCGGCAAACGGCTTCATGACAGGCACTCGTTCATCGCGTAGCTGCCTAGCCCAATTCAATTTGTGTTGATTGGGCAGCTTATCAACAAATTTTCTAACCAGCATGGGATTATTTAAGTGTGCTTCCATATGGCAAGCCTCCATGGTAGAGCAGATATTTCGCACACCCAAGGTGAATTCGATGAAACAGTCAAGCTTTTCTTTTGGCGGCGGAATACGCCTGGCTTTTTCGATCAGCGATTCAAGGATATGCTCCGGTCGTCGAAGCACATTTTGAGTGTTTGAATTATTTCAGGAACCATTGACGGCAAGAGAAGTTTACAGCATACCATCTCTAGCGCTTTGCCCTTCAGACTCCTTTGCAAGCGCATGAGATTCTCCGCGTTCGTGTATCCCGCAACTTCGGTGCTGTTCTCGTAGTTGCTTATGAACAGCGGCCAGTCGTCTGGATTTCCACTAAAAAACGGTAAATCTTTCGGGATCACCTGTCTAGCTGCAAGCTGTGAAGGGGTCGGAGAGGCTGTCAGATGACTATTTCCAATGAGCGACCCAGCACTTTGACTCAATATTTCATACTTTCTCTGCAAATATTTCTGCTCAATTTTCTTCTCCTCTTCCAATAGCTCCAATTGCAGCATATGTTGTTGAGTGTAATTCTCGCTGCTTCTTGGAACGGCATTGTTAGTTGTTCATGACATGGGATGTTGCTCAACCTATTGCCGGTAGCCTGTACCCAATGTCGCTAGCCCAATCTCGTCGTTTTGACGTGCGGTAGTCTGCTCTACGAGTGCAAGTGATTTCGCTGGATGTAATACTGCGGGAATTGCATGATGCGCCGTAGAGGTGACGATCGTTGACACTGACGTCGATGCGGTCGGAACTTTATGCTTATTTACCAACGATGAACCAGGCCAATCTGTTGGTTGTTGATTATCCATATTTACCGCGGCCGAAGAAGTATCACTAGATGTTCTAATACTGGGCGATGATGACGCTTGTGGTTGTGCTGATATCGCAGTGGACGTTTCATTACTCGCTGCCGGAGGAGCACAGGTGCTCGTCGCAGTAAAGGCTGGTTGCGAGGTCTCGCAAATATTACAACTCCAGCTCATATCTGCTATTATGCTATTTACTCCAACGCAATCGTAATGGAACCACCGGTCACACAAATCGCACTGCACCATTTGGTCATTGTCTTCCCGTATGCATTTTTTGCAATTATATTCTTTTGGCATTTTAACTTTGCTCTGCGCGTTTTTCGCGATTAATAAACAAGACACACAACTTTTTTAGCGAACTTTAATAACTTTTTATTAGCGATGCGTTTCTTCGCGTTGCGCTCTAAAAATATTTGTGAGCTTGACGCCTCTTTAACATTTCATATACAAAGAACCATACCGTTTAAATTCACGGCTGTATATATAGCAGAACTTCACTAAAATAGAATAGGTGTACATAAGCTCATACCTAACGGTGACCATTTATACATATATGCATATAAATAACTCAATTGTGAGATCTATGCTTAGATAATTTACAGTGGTGTAATATTAAGTATTAAGTTGTAAATGTACTAATATTTAGCGGCAACATCAATTATAGAATTAGAACTTTTTGCCATCTATTTTGCAATCAAACAATTTCTACCCTACGTTTACGGAACTCATTTCATTGTTAAATCGGACCATAGGCCTTTAGTTTATTTATTCAATATGAAGGATCCAGCCTCAAAACTAGCAAGAATACGGCTTGAATTAGCCGAATACAATTTCACCATCGAGTACATTAAGGGTAAAGCAAACGTAGGTGCAAATGCACTTTCACGCATTCATTTTGATGAAATCAGGGAATCGACGAAGCATGTTATTGCAGTTAAAACCAGAGCAAGGACGAAACAACGGTACGGTAAAGACTTACGAAACAAGGATTAAACAGACAACTTAACTCAGACAGTAAAAGTTTACGACAAATTTGCATACAATTTTTCAAAAAAGCTCCCGCGTATTAGATCACTTATAGTTTATTATAATAATAATGAAATTTCAACTTTAAAAATTTATGCGCATATAAAACATATGAAACTCGAGTTAATTAATGTTGAGACTGCTAACGAAATAATGAATTCGGAGGATTTATTTTCGGGGCTAGAACATGAAGCCAGCAATCACAATATTAAATGCATTATTGGAAACACATGACCCGCTATACTGCGAAATTTGTCAAAAACTGCGAAAAATGTCTTTTGAATAAAGTCAAACCTAAAGTAAAAGAAAATTTAATTTTAACGCCAACCCCAATTAAACCATTTGATAGGTCCTTTACCAGAATCCAAATATGGCAACAAGTTCGCTGGTACTATGATTTGTGATCTAACAAAATACCTGGTAACAGTAGCTATACCAGACAAATCAGCTAAAACTATTGCTTCTGCTATCTTTGAACCTTTTATATTAACTTATGGCATCATGAGTTCAATTAAATCTGACTTAGGCACAGAATTTAAAAACGAAATTTTATCAGAGCTAACCAAACTTTTAAATATCAGGCACGATTTTTCAACAGCACACCATCACGAAACTGTTGGCACAATCGAACGGAACCATAGAGTTTTCAACGAGTACTTGCGCGCATATCTGAACGAAACTTATGCTGACTGGGACGCGTATTTAAAATATTTTACTTTCTTACACAATACCACGTCTAGTACAATTTTTTGATAACAAATTTACACCTTTTCAATTACTTTTTGGCAAAAAGGCAATTTTACCACATGAATTGCAAAAGATTGAAATAGACCCAATCTATAACGTCGAAAATTATGCTAAGGAAGTAAAATATCGTATGCAAAAGTCACATGCGTTAGCTAAAGAGTTGACTAACAAACATAAAATTCAAAGAAAGCAAACTTACGACACGCATGCACGTCCTTTACTTGTAAACAAAAATGATATGGTTTTAGTTCAAAAGGAGCCCCGTGACAAAGACAAAAGCATATACCAGGGCCCATACGTAGTGACGAAAGTAGACGGTGTGAACGTAACTATATTTGACAAAGACAAAAACAGATTAAGGACTATTCACAAAAACAGAATCCAAAAAGTTAGCTAACAGTCGAAATCTTAATCGATTTTAAAAAGTTCCATTTCACTCAATTTTATATTAATTAAATTAAATTAATTAACGAAATTAATTAACAAAGATTTGCACATTACTGCGTCCCGAATTCGAAAACACGAACATATATATAAATATAAATTAAGATCTGAAAAATAGTTTATGTACCCAAAATTCCTATTTTCAACCATTTAAAATTACCTAATTAAATACTTAGTCAAAATTTAATGTATAAAACGAAAACTTAAAATATCAAGATTTCATATATCCCTAAAGTAGCTGCTTGGCTTATAGAAAAATTGTTGCATAAATATTCAGACAACAACAAAAAAAATAAAGTTTTGAATTTCAATATTTTTAATAATTTTTATTAAATCACACAGTTAATTCACTATACAATATAAGCGTTTATTAGATAAAATAACGTTCACATATGTATATGTTTTAATTAATTTGTAAATCTACTGTAAATATACATATACATTTAGTGTAAATCAGGCTTCAACTACTATATTAATACTATTATAAATACGAAATATGTTTACTCTTAACTGTATTATTTATACGATAATTATGAAATTAATTCCTTATTAATAAACTAATTTACTAATAAGAACTACATAATTACATTTAGTATTCAATTCAATTTTTAGAAAAACTAAATTCCCAACGCATTTAAAATTCGTTCCTTCAAAACAATTTAACCTGGATTTGCTACGGACAAGAAGAATGTGGCAAACTTGATCAATTTGCCATATTCGTGTTTTTCCAAAGGAGGGTGATGTAATGCGATCAAGCATACAATCTGCAACCCTACAAATTACTTTAAATTACCTTAGATGAATTCGCCCTATTAAAATTAAAAACTTACGATATTAATAATGCAACGCTGTAGTATATAAGTCATTAGCAAATAAGTTCAAGATTGACATAAGAAATAAAGGAGAGTCATTCTTTCGCGCGCTTTCAAATCGAAAACATCAAGTTTTAATAATTTATTTTTTGCTACGACTTGTTGGCAAACAGCAAGCGCCCAACCAGTGGACCTAGCAACAACTGCTTCCGGTAAGTGCCGGCAGTGCACACCGAGGACCGGCAACACCAACAGCCTGCAAGCAGAAGGCGTTGGCCGGCATTAGCGCCGGCGGAGCACCAGGGCTCCGCGTGAGTGAGTTACGCACCAGGTACGCCCCCGCAACTAACGAAGTGGAATAATCCACTTCACAATGTAGATTTTTGCGATATACATATTTCGGAAAGATTTTTGAAATTTTACATAGAGCAATTTTAAACTGAATCTCACACACGCATTCTCATTTTCACCTATTTTGAACAATTTCAATATTCAATTTTGTATGGTTTTAAAATGCTGGTAAACTTAAAAAAATCCTGGAGGGCGAACTGAGTGAACGGTAAAGTATTTTAAACTCTCGATAAATATGCGTTTCAGAGAATCTGGGTATTTCAGTTTCCTCTTGCGGGTAACAAAAGGGCGAGAACTCTCCCCAGAATCAAAAATTAGGATTAGTGCCACAAGAGATTATTTTGCGAGATTTAGCCGATTGGGTATTTGAACCTCAGCCTGGTGTAATTAATCAAAACGAATTGAAGGATCGATCAATTTCGCGTCCACAAAATAAGCACTGTTTGATTGTTAATAAAGAAATGGTTAATATCAGTGTTGCCACAAAGATTTTAAATTTTTTACCAAACCTCTAAAAAAATTACCAAAATTTTTATGAGTATAATATTCTAAACAAATTTGAAATAATTTTTCGACATATGTAGATAATTATTTTGGCGACGACTGAACTACATCACGTCTGAGATTGTGGCCAGCTTAGATCTATTTATATTTTTCGACCGAAAGATGAGTATTTCCTCTTCTTTTATCTTGATATCACCATCGACAGAGCGTTTAGATAACGAAGATGAACAATTTACAGCTGTAGTTGTCCTTTTCAATGTGTTCCGACTATAACAATTCACAAGTATTTTTAAAACATAAAACAAAAGAATCGCTCAGAGATTTACAAACATTTATAAGGTGTTTAATAGTTCATTTACACTACCTATTGTAAAATTGCAGATTACAACTCGAAAGAGGTAATTGCTCATATATGTAAAGTACAAGAAAATGAAAGGAAAATAACAAAAAACGAATAAATAAACCTTGCAGATCACCTCTTGTTAAAATTATCTAAACTCTTAACTGTAGTTAAGCGTTTGGTGGAAACGAGCTGTAACATACAGCCCTTTACATAAAGTATTTTACATAACTTAAAAGCAAAACATGAAACCAGCAAAGGTATCGTTAAACGGTATAAACAATTTTATACATCGGTCACATTCGTATTTAATCGGAAAATTTTAATTAGTAATGTGAAATTATTTTCTTTTACCATTGGTTCTGGCGGATACGGATAAAAATGATCCAAAACCCTGATTTGTGGGACTGTAGGGGCTGTGATCGAGCCGCCATATTGGGCAAAATGGATGGTTTCCTTAAATTGCTATTTTGCGAACTCATACTAAAAGTTCTGAGTTGTCAAGGCAAATTGTTATATTAAAGAGTCCTTTAAATTTTTGGTTCTCTTGAGGTGTAGACACATATATCTGTAAGTACATTAGCGAATTCTTTTATTTTGTGCAATTGTACGAAGGTTCAAAGTTATATTTTATATGTAGTAAGTTAGTATTAAAAACTTAAAAGAAAAGGCTTGCGTTGAAAAAAATTACCAAATTGAAAAAAAAATTACCAAATTACCAAACTCGTTCTAAAAATAAAAAAATTACCAGTTTTGGTAAAAAATTACCAAAGCGGTACGCTGGTTAATATGTTGTCTGGAGCAGGGATAAAAAAGTAGGTACAATTGTACCTTTTTCCGACGTTTGATGACTTAAAGGTACATTAGGTACAGTCACTAGATTTTAGGTACAATCATCTTTTGATCAGATGCATTATTAGTTTTTTTTCCTTTACCGTGCTAATATATTTACTTGTAGGTACGGGAGAAGTTTCGCTTTCATTTTGAAGAATAAACAATTCTAGAGAAAAGTGGTCAAAAGGAAGACATAAAAAAAACCATATTATGTATTATCTTAAACATTTTACATTGCATTTAGAGCAGGCACTACGAAAAATTAACACTTTACTTAGCTTCGTAATTTTTTTCTATTAATTTTAACGCTTATTTTCACTAAGTCAAATTCAGTGGCATTTGCGGTCAAATGAGTGAAATGGGACTAAAAACTGGCCTTGGTTTGATTTAGATCAGAATAGGCCTTCATTGTCAAATGGGACTAAAAAATGGTCTTTGGTTTGATTTAGATTCGAAGTTACTTACGGCACATTGATTACATTCTCTAGATTTGCTGCACCTATTAAAAGGAATCGAATAAATTAACAGACTTCCTGTTGTTTTATAAAAAGCTGGATAAAGAAGTATACTTCGCAAAGTGTGTTTTTTGTCTTTTTCGCCAATATTTTTAAGTAGTCAAAATTAGACCAAAACAATGCTTCTCCGATTACCATTAGATTATAGTCTATAGATATAGGCTCAGTTGAAAAACCTAATCATGTTTAAAGTACATATATCTTTTGTATTCATGTTTTAAATAAAATTTATAAAAAAAAAAACTACAAATGAATGATGTAACTTTTTTAGGTACAATCTGTCTCATTTAGGTACATTTAGGTACAATCTGAAATTTGCATTTTTCATCCCTGGTCTGGAGTAGAAATGGCGTCGATATCTACAGTCGTTTCTGAATATCCACAGGAGCAAGTAGAAGTAGGGGAGTTGCACCTCATGACTTGATACAAAAGGTTAGAGCAGTTGTGATGCTAATCCATATCCTTAGTATATACATATGAAGGCCTAATAGTTAAAGAATTACAATGTAATTGTTTGGATGCCGTAATACAAATATGTACATATAAAGGGTTAGTTAATGGACTTTAAACATGTGATTTAATTATACTATTGTAGCGTTCGCAATAACAATAAATAAGTCTCAAGGTCAGACGCTAGCAAGAGGATTGTTTAACGCATGGCGTATTGAGTATAGTACGATCTTGCCCAAATACCAAGTTGAAGTTAACTACCAAAAAGCAATGCATGTGGTTTTTAGAATAAAGAAATATGCAGATTTTTTAAACCACGGAGCACCCCGATTTTCGGGGATTATTACTAGTCTATATATTATTCTGAAACAAGGCGCTTATTCCCAGCGATCTACAAGTCGTACAGAGTGTGTACAAATTATGCATCAAATTAAAGTGCTGGATCTGAAACTTTGCACAAACTTTTCAGATTTAATATTCATTCAACCATTTTCGAAATATTTTCGTCGAAAGATTTAAAAATTTTTACATTGAACAAAAAATCAAAAATTGTTCCATTTATTCGCTTTCGTCTCTGTTTTTGTTTCATATCGATCAAAGCATTGCTACGTTCGTGTGCATGTAGCCGGCGATACAGCGGAAGATCTGCAAAGAAAATGTCCCCTTTGTCTCTGTACATACAACGTTGTTGCATATCCATACATTCCAGGGTTACCACTGAAAAAATTTCTTTCCTACCAAGAGCTGGTTCAAAAACCTACCAAAATGGCTTCTCCCTACCATTTCTTTTAAGCAAGAAAACGACGTCTGACAGTCTAAATGCATTTATTTTTGCTGGTTTCTATACTTATAATAAGATTTCCAGTAAACAAGCAGATCAGAATAATAGCTAATATACATATATATGAGCCATTCTTTTTTAAGTCGGACGGATTTCGTATAAAAATTTATGTCATGTCTCCGATTCGCTTCTGCTGATCGTAAAGACTTCATCTTAACGTAATTTTAAAGCTACGAAACGGGGTTAACATTTCTATATATAAGATGGTCAAGATTGTCCTAAAGCTAAGTTAGCTATTAACAGTTGAACTTTGTGAAGTTGATTTGCATAGTGAAGACCAGTAAATTTGGGATTTAGAATTATACCATCGTAATCCTTGTTTAATTCTGTATAAAAAACGTGGTTCATAAAAATGGGGGGGTTTTCAAGAACTATTTTTACAATGGGTAGGTTCAGAAGGCGCAGCAGTTGAGCGCAACCGTTGCTAAAGAAATCAGTGATCGTTATGCGTCTTCTGAACGGCTTGATGCATTAGCTGTCAAATTCAACTCTCAACAACATGTTGTCTCAAATAATCAGAAACATATTACGATCATCTAACACGCAACTGTTCAGTTGATCAGAAGTACACAACAACGCGTTCAGAAGTTGCAATGGCAACAGTTACTGAGCTGTTGCGCCTTCTGAACGTGCCCAATATTCTTCTTCATGACGTGATGGTTTATTTTGTGAGAATCAACAATTTTTTGTAATTTTGTTTCGAAAACTTATGTTAAGATATATTTGGTAAGGTGTTTAACATGGGGTTTTTGCAAAAAGTACAATTTTATTGCGGATTCCGATAGAATACCTATCTAGATATAATATTTGTATGGCAGGATTTTTCTTAAGGCGATAAACCCCTAGAAATGGGCGTGGCAATCGCAGGACTAAAATTACCAAAACGCAGATTTTTATTCAACTCAATTCAATTTTGTTTATTTTGCACAAGTAAGACTATCGTCTCTTAAAGTACATCGACATTT
Source organism: Rhagoletis pomonella (assembly GCF_013731165.1). NCBI lineage: Eukaryota > Metazoa > Arthropoda > Insecta > Diptera > Tephritidae > Rhagoletis > Rhagoletis pomonella. The sequence goes on from NW_023458661.1 coordinate 160,939, forward strand.
GGAAATATATCTTTGTATAATTCAATATTTCATTATAAGTAAATACATTAGTTACTACTATTATTATCATTTATATCTTATATTTAATTTAGTGAGAAATAAAGTAGGAGAGCGTATACATGCATAAGTATTTAGTTAAAGTAAACAGAGTTAGAGAAGTGTGTTTTCTATTGCAAAAAACTCCATTAAGGCCAATTTAAAGCGCGCTGTATTGCGTTCATTTTTAACGACATTCGGTAATGAGGTATTCGTTTACTCTAAACACCAAATCATCAGATAGGCCAATCGGACGAGAAAAATATACTTGTGCATCGTCTGCATACAAATATACCGAGGAGCAAAACCGGAACAGTAATACAAAATGTGAATTTTTTTGCGATATATTCGCAATATATGAAGACTTTTTTGTAATATAGTTTTGGAATTCACATTTCCAATGTTTATTTCATCAGAAGGCCATAAAAACAATAATTAATACAAGCCATGCCCAAGGTCTTGCATGCGATTGGGCGAATTTTCGCAATTGAACAGTGGCATTATCAAACAATTCCATAAGTTTTCTGTTGAATCAAGTCTGGGCTAAAGCCCATGAGTAAACGCAGGTCACTCCATGATTATAAAAAATTGGGATATATACCTATTTGGCCCCAGTTTCGGATTATATTTCTGATCATTGTCCTGTTAAAATTGATAAAAGCCTGCGAAAAATATCCTCAGAAATTTCCCAATTTTTTTGAAAATGCTCATTTGTTGTCTCTTTTCTTTTAACTATCGATTTAACCACAGTTCTTACTCCCTAAGGCGTAACACGGCCCTAAATCATTAAATGTACACATACAAACCTAATAGTTTAAATATTTTGGGATGTTAGGCGTATCCCTGATGCAGGTGCACAGCACTTGAACCAATATTCCAACTTAAAACGTTTAATTTTATCCTCAGAGTTAACAAATTTAGGGCCGTGCCCTAATTAATAGTAAATTTTGGTGGAATAATGTGGTCGTTTACGAAGAACTTGTAAATTCCTTCAAAATAATACCAATCCAATGTATTTTCTTAGTAAAAAACTCGTTTCTGACTAAAAATTTTTCTGGATGTCAAAGCAGGCTTTCTCCTCCTTATCTTTGTGCTGCAATAACTTGTTCCCATGTCTTACATAATGTTCAGTCACTTGCTTTGTGGTGATGAAACAGTAATTTTTGATTTTGAACCAAACTTTTTTGGCATTTGGAGACCCTCCAATATGCCTAGCCTGGCAAATTGCAATTTTTTGTGGTCTCTCGATCTTGCAGACTGAGATCCGCCCTTTTATCGCTTGTTTAGATAACCATAAAACGAAAAATTGGCCGATATGATTTCTTTCTTTACAGCGTGGCCTTTCTGACCGTTTTGCAAAAACTTTAAGTTATTTGTGCTTGGTATGTGCACTTAATGCACTCACAGCAAAAATTCCACGCGCCTTGATTACAAAATTGCAAGAAATGAGCCAGAACTCCTCTTCGAATTATAAAATTCAGCAATTACTAAGAGGGTGCAAAACTGGAACAATCCAGTTCATTTTTGTTTGGTCATTTTTTTCTGAGTTTCCATGTGCGAATCTTAAAATTTTTATGGTCAAACGTTTAGTTAAACATCGGTACGGCGAAATGCAAGTTTGAATTATCATAAAGTAAATAAACTGAAGAAGTACATTACCACAAACTTAACTTTCCGTTCTATTGTTCCAGTTTTGCTCTTCAGTGTATATCGAAACAGTCTTACAACAATAAGTTATATCGTTAATAAACATACTGAACAAAATTGGACCAAGTATAGATCCCTGAGGCACCCCCGAATGAAGACGCTTCATCTCAGAGCAGTTGCTTTTAATAACTACTTTCTGCCAAGGATTACTGAGGTAATCTTCAAGCAATCTTAGAGCGCTAGCAGATAATCCAAAATAATTATTTAATTTTAATAAAATAATGGAATGATCCACTGTGTCGAAAGCTTTTGAAAGATCTAAAAGCGTCAGAACAGTTAAGCCGCCTCTGTCATAGGCAGGGCGAATGTCTTCAACAACCTTGAGCAAAGCTGTTGCACAACTATGGCGGGCTCTGTAACCAGAGTGAGATTCGGTTAGTAGCTTATTTTTATTAAGGTATTCAGTAATTTGAACAACAACTAACTTTACCCAGATTTTAGAAAGAGCTGGCAATATGCTTATTGGACGAAAATCCGTTGGCAAAATAGCCGATGGCATCTTAGCAGTTGGGATAATTTTCGCTATCTTCCAAGCATCGGGGAAAGTTGAAGTTGTTATTGAAAAATTAATAATGAGAGTCAAAGTGGGAACTATGTTTAGTGCTATAATTTTCAAAAACCTAAGGCTTATACCATCCTCTCCAACAGCGTTTGATTTTATGGAGTACAGACTTCTTATGACATCATCCTCAGTTACTGCGTTAAACTGCAAAGCATTGTCAGGTGTATGTAGCAAATTTTTGTCTATTTTGAAATTTCTATTATAATATCTAATATTACTAACTAATTTAAGGGACCTCGAGTCGTTGGTTAAAATATCTGTATTAAAGTCACCACAAACTAAGATATGCTCATATATGTATGTTATCTCAGACAATTCCAAGAACAAAGTGTCTAGCTCATACATTTTGCTGGGGTTGTAAACGCATACAATTAAACATCTCTTTAGTCCATCTCCAACTTCTATAATATCATACTCAATTGGATCGCTGTCCCTGGATTTCAAAATTATCTTTTGCTGCATATTTGTTTTGCAATATATGGGAACACCCCCACCTCTGACACCATTTTTCCTATCGTTCCTAGTCAACGTATAACCATGCAAGGAGTAAAAATCATCTCCGATATCTTCTCTAAACCAAGTCTCAGTTACACTCAGTATGTCTATTTTGGAATTCTGTAAAATGTAGCTCATATAATCAACCTTTGGTATGTTAAAACTACGTGCATTTATATGACAGAGCTGTAAACCTGGGTGACTGTTACTCACAAGGTTTAAAATAAGCTTAAGGCATCCATTTTCAGTACTCAAACACTCATTTGAATTAGTCATAGTCATTTATGCAATCAGCGCTATGAAATTGGCTTTTTTTTGGTGGAATTGACAAGAAAAAAAAAAGACAATTGGTAAAAGTCATTCATATTTACTCTTATAGTTATAAGAAGAGGGAAGAGAAAAGAGCACTATAAAATAAAACGTAAATATAAAGATAAATGTTGAATGTTGTATTTGTGTTATGTTTGTCGGTTTCTTGACTTTTCTCTTATCTGCTTTAGTTCGCTGACAAGTGCATCGACACTTTCTTTGCTTTGGACAAGCTTCGGCTCAGTACTCCGTTCTGCTCTGACATACACTCTGCCCCTAATACTATAGGCAGATGTTAATAAACATTGTCGTTTCACCTGTGTTGCGTGGTACATTATTTCTCTATTTCGCGAAGTTAAGCTTTCATGTACATAAATTTTCCCGTAGCCAACTTCATCAATATCAGAGAGCGTTAAAGATCTATTTTTTGCTTTACAGAAAGTAGCGATAGCTTTGAGCAGTTGATTTCTATCTTGCGCTGATTTCAGCTTTATTAAAATAGGTACTGTGTTAGTTTTGTTTTTGCTTGTGTGCATACGGAAAAATTGTCGCATGCCAAGTGTCTCTAAATTTATAGCACGACACAACTTGACAAATATTTCACTGATATTTTCAACTCTAGAATGCGGTATTCTGTTTATAACAATATCAGTTGGCACTGCTTTTTCCTCATATTTTTCAATTTCTTCGTGCATTTTTTTAGCCTTGTTTTTAAGCAATTCAAGCTCTGCGTGTATGTTTTCGACACCCACTCTTTCTCCGATTTTTCCTTTTCTTTCACTTGTGGTTGCTAACTCACCGGAAATCTCACTCATTCTCTGCATAACTCTCTCCTCCAAACTTCTCATTGACTCGCCGAGGTGTTTGATGATATTGTCTTCGTGTTTTTTCAGTTTTTGTTCCCACATCTCCATAAGCTGCTCAGCCGACATGCTCTCACCGTGAACCTTTCGGTTTGC
>NW_023458661.1:165106-170159 GCF_013731165.1 Rhagoletis pomonella
AATGCGTGATCACGGAGTATAATAAATACATGTGTGGGGTTGATAGGCTCGATCAAAACGTAAACATGTATCGCATAGCATACCGGAGCAAGATGTGGTGGTCTTCGATATTTACTTGGCTTGTTGACGTTGCAGTGTCCAATGCTTGGCACCTTCAATAAGGTACGAAGAAGCTATCGCAATTGGAGTTTAGACGGGAGATTGCTGTATTTTACTGCAAACATTTCGGCGAACCGCCGGTTCAACCAGGCCCAAAACGGCCCCGCGTGCACGATGACATATATAGAAATATTCGCTTTGATCGCACTGATCATTTTATAGAACCAATCCTAAATAGACGTCGCTGTCTAGGTGAAACATGTAAAAGTGTTGTGAGAACCCGTTGCATTAAATGCAACGTAGGTTTATGTGTCAAGTGCTTCGCAAAATACCATACCCACAACGGGAATTGAAAAGTAAATATGTTATTTGTAACAATTTCAATAAAGCTGATTTTTTATAGAAATTTCCTGGTCTAATTTATTTTTATATATGCAGCACATTACATTTTTAAGGCATATGTAAACCTGTACCCTTTAGGTCCTAGCGTTACCATATGGTCACAGGCCATGGTGCCGTTTTCTGATAGGGTATAACAAAAAAAAAATATTTTTTAATACAGGCCAGCAACATTAATAAGCCCTTAAAATTTCATCTTTTTATGGTGGAATTGACAAGAATAAACAAAAGTAAACACAATCGGTAAAAGTCATACATATTTACTCTTATAGTTATAAGAGGAGGGAAGCGAGAAGAGCACTACAAAGTAAAACGTTAATATAAAGATAAATGTTGAATGTTGTATTTGTGTTATGTTTGTTGGTTTTTTGACTTTTCTCTTATTTGCTTTAGTTCGCTGACAAGTGCATTGACACTTTCTTTGCTTTGGACTAGCTTCGGCTCAGTACTCCGTTCCGCTCTGGCATATACTCTGCCTCTAATACTATAGGCAGATGTTAATAAACATTGTCGTTTCAGCTGTGTTGCGTGGTACATAATTTCTCTATTTCGCGAAGTTAAGCTTTCATGTACATAAATTTTCCCGTAGCCAACTTCATCAATATCAGAGAGCGTTAAAGATCTCTTTTTTGCTTTGCAGAAAGTAGCGATAGCTTTGAGCAGATGATTTCTATCTTGCGCTGACTTCAGCTTTATTAAAATAGGCACTGTATTAGCTTTGTTTTTGTTTGTGTGCATACGGAAAAATTGTCGCATGCCAAGTGTCGCACGACACAACTTGGCAAATATTTCACTGATATTTTCATCTCTAGAATGCGGTATTCCGTTTATAACAATATCAGTTGACACAGCTTTTTCTCATATTTTTCAATTTCTTCGTGCATTTTTTCAGCCTTGTTTTTAAGCAATTCAAGCTCTGCGTGTATGTTTTCGACACCCGCCACTCTTTCTTCGATTTTTCCTATTCTTTCTTTTGTGTTTGCTAACTCACCGGAAATTTCACTCATTCTTGCATAACTCTCTCCTCCAAACTTCTCATTGACTCGCCGAGGTGTTTGATGATGTTGTCTTCGTGTTTTTTTCAGTTTTTGTTCCCACATCTCCATAAGCTGCTCAGCCGACATGCTCTCACCGTGAACCTTTCGGTCTGTACTTCGAGTTTGAGTAGAAGTTCAAGTATTTGGCGACAGCAGATTGTTATTTCGCGCCATCAGCACTTGCTGTTGTTGTTGTTATTATTATTATTATTATTTCATCTTTATTCAGTCTATGATTTACAATCTTACAGACTAGAAGTAGGCTTAAAAGTATTAACGGTGACAAGTATATGTACAATTACGAAAATAGGTTTCAAGAGATGATTTAAAAAGACTTCTCGGAAACGAAAAGTCGATATCTAAGCTCTTTGAGATATTGTTAAATTCCACAAGGCCTCGAAAAATAGGCGCAAAAGATGAGTAGTTAGTCTCAATGGCAGGAACGTAAAAGGGGATGTGAGAGCAAAGAGTTCTGAGAGGCACATTAAAGGTAACCTGCTCAAGAAGAGATGGGCAGTCAATGGAGCCAGAGATAAGATCGAAGACGAATAAGAGTAATTGGGTACGCCTTCTATTTTCCAATGATAGCAAATTTATTAGTTTACACCGGGAGTAATATGAGGGAATCGGATCTGAGAAGTTAAGAGAAGCGAGGGCAAATCGAATAAACACCTTTTGAACTCGCTCAATCCTAGAGGCGTGACAGTTATAAATAGGGCTCCATATAATAGAGGCATACTCAAGTTTAGATCATACTAAGAATTAAATAATGCTTTCCGAGTGTAAGGATATCTAAAATCCTTGGCATATCTACGAATAAATGCTAAATTGCTATAAACTTTTGGGAGTAAATGACAAACATGGTTTATAAATGAAAAATTCGAGTCAAACACAACACCAAGATCAACAAATTCACTAACAGAAGTAAGCTGATGGTTTCTTCTTCTTCTTCTTTTTTGGCGCTGTAACCGCCTAAGCGATTTTGGCCGAGTTCAGCAAAGCACGCCAGTCGTTTCTCCTCTGTGCCAACTGACGCCAATTGGAAACGCCAAGTGAAGCCAAGTCCTTCTCCACCTGATCTTTCCATCGCAGTGGGGGCCTCCCTCTTCCTCTGCTACCACCAGCGGGTTCCGAGTTGAATACCTTCAGAGCTGGAGCGTCGGTGTCCATTCGAACGACATGACCAAGCCAGCGGAGCCGCTGTATTTTAATTCGCTGCACTATGTCCATATCGTTGTAAAGCTCATACAGCTCATCGTTCCATCGTTTGCGGTACTCGCCGTCGCCAACGCGTAAAGGCCCGTAAATCTTCCGCAAAATCTTTCTCTCGAATACTCCAAGAGCCGCCTCATCGGATGTTGTCATTGTACATGTTTCTGCGCCATATACAAGCACGGGCATGATGAGTGACTTATAGAGCGTGGTTTTCGTACGTCGAGAGAGGACTTTACTCCTGAATTGCCTACTCAGTCCAAAGTAGCACTTGTTGGCAAGAGTGATTCTACGTTGGATTTCAATGCTGACATTATTATCGGTGTTAATGCTGGTTCCCAAGTAGACGAAATTCTCTACTTTCTCGAAATTGTAACTGTCAACAGTGACGTGGGTGCCAAGGCGCGAATGTGCTGACTGTTTGTTTGATGACAGGAGATACTTCGTCTTGTCCTCGTTTGCCACCAGACCCATGCGCTTTGCTTCCCTATCCAACTTGGAAAAGGCAGAACAGACTTCGCGGTTTTTGTTACCGATGATGTCGATGTCATCGGCATACGCCAGCAATTGCACGCTCTTGTAGTAAATTGTTCCTGAGCGGTTCAGTTCTGCAGCTCTTATTATCTTCTCCAACATCAGATTAAAGAAGTCACATGAAAGGGAGTCACCTTGTCTGAAACCCCATTTTGTGGCGAACGGTTCGGAGGGGTCTTTTCCAATTCTGACGGAGCTGGTGGTATTGCTCAACGTCATTTTACACAGCCGTATGAGTTTTGAGGGGATACCAAATTCAGACATAGCGGCGTATAGGCAACTCCTTTTAGTGCTGTCAAAAGCGGCTTTAAATTCGACAAATAGGTGGTGAGTGTCGATCCTTTTCTCGCGGGTCTTTTCCAAGATTTGGCGTATTGTGAATACCTGGTCTATGGTGGATTTGCCAGGTCTAAAGCCACACTGATAAGGCCCAATCAGTTCATTGACGGTGGGCTTCAGTCTTTCACACAATACGCTCGATAAGACCTTGTAACCTATGCTTAGAAGGCTGATCCCGCGGTAGTTGGCGCGAATGGCGGGGTCACCTTTCTTGTGGATTGGGCAGAGCACAGTTAAATTCCAGGCAGAGTTGATGCATGCACCTTATCAACTCCTCGCCGCCGTACTTGAATAGCTTAGCTGGCAGGCTGTCAGCTCCAGCGGCTTTGTTGTTTTTCAGCCGCGTTATTGCTATACGTCATAGTCAGGCGGTGGAACGTCGACTCCGTCATCATCGACTCCGGGCTCGGGTTCTTCTTCTCCACAACTTTCCGTGCTGCTACCATTTAGTAGAGCGGAAAAGTGTTCCCTCCGTAATTTAAGTACGCTCTAGACATCAGTTACTAGGTCGCCATTATTGTTCTTACAGGAGTGCGCCCTAACTCTCTGGTAAAATTTTCGGGCATTCCTCCTGTCGGTCAGCATTTCAAGCTCTTCGCACTCAAAAAGATGAATAGAGGTTAATTCGAAACTGTCACAATAGAAAACAATGGAATAAAGCTGACAAAATGGGTTGATAACTCTGTTGTGTGTGCCACTTGTTACGGTAGCTCACCAATTTCATCGGCCGCTCGATAATGCGTGATCACGGAGTATAATAAATACATGTGTGGGGTTGATAGGCTCGATCAAAACGTAAACATGTATCGCATAGCATACCGGAGCAAGATGTGGTGGTCTTCGATATTTACTTGGCTTGTTGACGTTGCAGTGTCCAATGCTTGGCACCTTCAATAAGGTACGAAGAAGCTATCGCAATTGGAGTTTAGACGGGAGATTGCTGTATTTTACTGCAAACATTTCGGCGAACCGCCGGTTCAACCAGGCCCAAAACGGCCCCGCGTGCACGATGACATATATAGAAATATTCGCTTTGATCGCACTGATCATTTTATAGAACCAATCCTAAATAGACGTCGCTGTCTAGGTGAAACATGTAAAAGTGTTGTGAGAACCCGTTGCATTAAATGCAACGTAGGTTTATGTGTCAAGTGCTTCGCAAAATACCATACCCACAACGGGAATTGAAAAGTAAATATGTTATTTGTAACAATTTCAATAAAGCTGATTTTTTATAGAAATTTCCTGGTCTAATTTATTTTTATATATGCAGCACATTACATTTTTAAGGCATATGTAAACCTGTACCCTTTAGGTCCTAGCGTTACCATATGGTCACAGGCCATGGTGCCGTTTTCTGATAGGGTATAACAAAAAAAAAATATTTTTTAATACAGGCCAGCAACATTAATAAGCCCTTAAAATTTCATCTT
>NW_023458661.1:170259-172071 GCF_013731165.1 Rhagoletis pomonella
ATGCGTGATTTGGCCTCGCATTTGAGGTTTCTCGCCCAAATGACGCACTTGGGCTCAATGTAAATGTAATATAAGCTGCTCAGCCGACATGCTCTCACCGTGAACCTTTCGGTTTGCACTTCGAGTTTGAGTAGAAGCCCAAGTATTTGGCAACAGCGGACTGTTATTTCGCGCCATCAGCACTTGCTGTTGTTGTTGTTGTTGCTTTGCACTTCTTGTTGACATTTCGCTTTGTTAAATATCCAAAAACAGAAAAGCGAATACAAAGAATTTCGTTGTTTTTATTTTATTTTGTAGGCAACCAGTAAAATCGTACAATTTAATTTTAGTCACCAAATACGTAGATTGTATTACTGTTTGGTCCGAGCGTACTTTCTGTGGAATTTGTCTCTTTAGGAAGCAAAAGAACTGCGATTTATTGTTAGCAACAAGTCTACACTCCACTCATGCTTTGCACAAATTTTTTTCTCATACTTATTTTTCCGGGATGTTGATTTAGATTTATTGCGTATTTCGGCAGAACATCGCTTCGTTAACAATATTTGTTCCACAACTTTTTCAATTCATATAGATATTCTGGCGAAATCCACAATAAAGTCTAAATTTTTGAACTGTGGTTTTAATATAGCCACGCCCATTTCTGGAATATTCTTTGATTGAAAAAGTTGTGGAACAAATGTTGTTAACGAAGCGATATTCTGCCTACAACTGCAACGCCCTTTTTAGGGGTTTGTCGCCTTAAAGAAAAATCTTGCCGTACAAATATTATACCTGGATAGGTATTCAATCGGCATCTGCAATAAAATATAAATTCTTGCAAAAACTCGATGTTTAACACCTTACTAAATATATCTCAACATAAGTTTTGGAAAACAAATTATAAAAAATTGTTGATTCTCACAAAATAAACCATCTCGTCATAAAGAAAAATAGTTCTTGAAAGCCCCCCATTTTTTTGAACCACGTTTTTTATACAGAATTAAACAAGGATTACGATGGTATAATTTTAAATCCCTTATTAACTGGTCTTCACTATGCAAATCAACTTCACAAAGTTCAACTGTTAATAGCTAAGTTAGCTTTAGGACAATCTTGACCATCTTACATACAGAAATGTTAACTCTATTTCATAGCTTTAAAATTACGTTAAGATGAAGTCTCTTCGATGGGCAGAACCCGAGATATAACGATTTGAAGGAGTACATGATTAGTCAGAATCACGAAAAAATGCAAACTTTGACACGTCATATCTCCAAAGCAAAAAGCGAGAGAAAAATCCTCAAACATGTGTTAGCTTATTTCATGTATAGAACCCATAAAAAAATTAAAGGCAATCGAAAGTGTGTCGCCAAATTTGGTGTCCGATTTGAAAATGAATGTCTCATATATGTATGTATATGCACACAAAAATAGTGGTGTGCTTTTAACCAGACCCACCTACGGACCCGTATTTCGACCCGCTGAATCCGAATCTGAGGTCCGTTTGGCTTCTAAACCCTAAGGATTTCGAGTAAATTCCGCAAAACCGAAAAAATGCCAAAAAATTCACATAGTTTATAGTTTTATCAAGTAATTTTTACCAAAAAGAAAACCGACTTAAAAAAATATATATATATCTATATATTTCATGATTCAATGATCGTATCTAAACCAAATTAGTATGGGACCACCTCTGAGACACTACCTTTCCGTTGCAAAAATTATCGAAATCGGTTGACGTGGTCCAAAGTTATGCGGTAACATACATTCAAAAAAAAAAAGAATAAATAAATAAAAAAAAAACTATATATAAAATATTCCGACGAACTGATA
>NW_023458661.1:172171-178024 GCF_013731165.1 Rhagoletis pomonella
TTGCATTCAATATCGTACTTTAATTGTATTTTATTCGTCATTGATCGTGTTTTTACCGCTAAAACTTATGTAGTGGAGTCTTTTAATTCGTTAATTGTAATCCGTCACAATGCGTCCCCACCGACATTTGTTTTGCCTTTTATGTACTCAATTGTAAAATCGAAATCTGGCAGTTCCAGGCGAATTCAAGCAAGCTTTGACGACGGGTTCTTCATGTTAAAGAGATAAACTAAGGATCGATGGTCAGACCGTGGAGTGAGTGCCGTAGCTCAATAACGCCGGCGCCACCTGTGGTGTCAGCGCACTAACTCAGCGTAATAGTGCAGTGTACTGCTTTGAACAAGCCGCCATCTGAGTGTCACACAGTACCTATCGTCATACAGTGTCGTACACAACACAGTTGTGTCATGTCTATTATTTCTTTAATTTTCGCTGAGCAACGCATATACCGCAAACCGAATTTAGCTGCTGGGAATGTAGTTAATGCCACGATATTCTCAACTTTCTTGAGTAAAGCTTTAAATTTGCCAAGATACATAAGTATCTCACCACTCAAAAGCAAAAACAAAGAATTAAGGCTAATTGTGTGTTTGTCTCATGTGTTTCTTGGTGTAAATGGCGCTAGCGCTATTCATATCTTCGTGTTGGCGCGGCAACTCCGGCTACGGTGTCAATGCAGATGCGCCGCGCGGCGGAGTGTTACTTATGCCTAGTCGACACAGCTTGATCGCAACATATATAGCTAAAATTTCAAGTTCGATAATCGGTTTATTTTGTTCTGCTTTACTGAAAGATTTAGAAGCGAAATATATTGGTAAGTCATTTCCGTCATGGTCTTGGCTTAATATAGCACCGTACCCAACTTTTGAGGCATCGACATTAATAATAAATTTTTTAGTGAGGTCAGGGTATTGTAGAAATCTTGGCGAAATTAACGCTGATTTTAAAGATTTAAAAGCTTTGTCGCTCACACTGTCCCAAATAAATTCCACTTTTTTTCTGCCTAGTTTATTTAAAGGAGCTTCCAGAGACGCAAAATTTGGTATAAACCGCCTATAATAATTAGCAAACGCGACGAAACGTCGAACCGCATCCTTATCAGTCGTTTTTTTTTTATATTTTTTAGCAGCGTCTATTTTCGTGTCGTTTGGCAACAGACCTTTGGCTGAACATTTATGGCCGTAATGTAACTTCCGGCCGAAGAAAATTGCATTTATTAGCGTTAAGTTTTAGGTTGAAGTTTCGATAAGTGTCAAAAACTTTTGCTCCACTAGACCCAATAACGATTATATCGTCAACGTAAAGAAATGCCATATTGGGCGGAATACCGGAAAAAGCAGTTGTCATCATACGCAAAAATGAGTTTGGTGCTATATTTAACCCAAACGGTAATACTTTCCATCTAAATGCTCCTCGGTCCGTACTGAAAGAGGTTACGTCAAGTGAATCAATATGTAAAGAGATTTAGTACAACCCTGAGAAAAGGGCTAAGGTTGAAAAATACATCGCCCGGCCAAGGTTATCTAAAATGTCGTCTACTCGCGCAAGAGGGAAATTATCGGCAATCACTTTTTTGCTAACAGCGCCGAAGTCTACGCACATGCGGTACGTTTTTTTGCCATTAGTATCTTTTTTGGAATGACAATTAAAGGACTATTATAATTCGAGTAAATTTTTTCGACTAATTCATTTATTTCAACTTTTTAACTTTACGATTTATTTATTCACGCTGGGAATATGGTAACCGATAATTTTTTATGTCCGTATGGGTTATTGTCCGTCAATCTTAGTTTTTGTTCGTAAAAGTTATTTAAAGTCACTTTTGTCATCGGAAAGTCCAAATATGTCTGCGTAATCTACGCACAAGTTAAGTAGTTTGATTTCAGCGTAACTAGGAATTTGTTTTTTCAAAATATTAAACAGTAGCTGTGGCTACAGAAAGATAAAATGGTTTGTGAAATCGGAGAGCTTTGCTGGGTATGTTAAAACTAATCAACCCTAGAAGTTCGGAGCAATCAATGAATCCATTAATTAGATCTTAAACAAACATTAGAGACTGGATTGTTCTTCTATTCTCAAGTGATTTTAGGCTTATTAACATACAGCGAGCACTATATGAGGGCAGCGGCTCTTCAAATTTTATCGATTAAGGTGCAAAGCGAATGTACTTCCGTTGCACCTTTTCAATTCTAGTAGCATGGCAATTATAAATCGGATTCCATATAATTGCGGCATACTCAAGTTTTGAACGAACCAAAGTATTGTAGAGAAGTTTCCTGCGACTCCATTCCACAAGATTATTTAAGTCCTGTTGTATGAGATGAGAATCAGTCTCACCGGTAATACTACGAAAAAAACTTCAAGTCATCAGCATAAAGTAAAAAATTCGAGTTTTTAAAACAGGAACCAATGTCATTTATGAAGAAAATAAATAAAATTGGGCCAAGAATGCTTCCTTGTGGAACACCCGAGGACGCAACAAAAGAAAACGACTTACAATTTTCAATTTCAACAAACAACAATCGGTTCGAGAGATAAGATTTTAGCTAAGCCAAAAAAACAGAGTGGAATCCGATACATTCGAGTTTATGCAATAAAATTGCATACGATACAGTATTGAGAGAAAACGGCTAAGTTACTGAAAGTAGAACGCCCATGTTGGTGCGGCTCTAAAATAAATTTTATAGCGAACGTAATTTTTTCTTTAACAACCTGTTCGCAAAGCTTTGAAAAGACTGTTAATTTAGATATTGGTCTATAATTCCTTATATCATTCCTACTGGCTGATTTAAAAATAGGGGTAATGGACGCGACATTCCAACGATCTATAATTTAAATTTACATTGCTTTAGAAAATAAGAGCAAAAACCATCAATATCAACTTTCAAAGAAGTCTTTAGGGCAGTTATACCATTCAGAACATCTATTTCAGAGACAGACAAATATCCAAAGTCCAATGAATGGGTAGAGTAGAGGGGTCATCATCAGCTACAAAATTAGACTTGAAAAAATCTGCAAAAAAGTTTACAGACTCAGAGAGTGATTGTGAACACCATCCATTGAAATTCATGCATGTTGGAATATTGGTACAACCTTTTTTGGAACGAACGTATTTCCAAAAAGCTTTGGGGTTGTCTTTAAGTTCAGTTTCAAATCTACAAATGTATTGCTTGTATAAAAACTTATCGAGAACATTGAACTGATTCATATAATAAATGTATTTTTCTTTTAAAACTAAATTATTACTTTGAGCTTTAAATAATTTATAGTACTTGTTTCTTTGATTTTTTTTACTTTTTAAGGTTTTTGTTATACCATGGTAATTTATGAATTGGAGGTGAGAGAACTGAAAGGTTCTTCGAAAAGACTTCGTGAATTTCGCATATAAAACTTTCAAAACAATCAGCTAAATCACTGGTGTTAAGAACGGAGTCCCAATTTATATTGGTAATGGCAGCGTTTAACCTTTCATAGTTAGCATTACGAAAGTTATAAGAAATGCATTTTTCATTACCATAAGCAACAACGCAATAAAATTCCAACTTTATGATAAGAAGCACATGATGTTTATCTGTTTTACTTATTGGAAAAGCGCATTCAAATAAATTAAATATTATGTTTTCATCAACAAATACAAGATCCAATATTTTACCTAACTTGTTAAATAAGGTATTAATTTGGATAAGGTTAAGACTAAGAAGGCTATCGAAAAAGTACATTTCATGAGATCTATTAACATTAGTTGGTGTCAAGATACCATTAAATTGTAGGTCAGACCATACGAGATCGCAGAGATTGAAATCACCAAGAATGCAAAAATTACAATCTTTATTTTTTTTCACAAAGATTAACAATATTTTCTGCATGTTCACTATATAGACTATCTAAGCTATTCGGAGGAATATAAGATACGCATATAAATAATTTACGAAAACTACTAAGAATGCAGACACAAAGCTGATCAAGAAGAGTATCATTATTTGATAACTGTTGTATTGAAGATCGTAAACCGCTCTTCACAGCGATCAAAACACCCCCACCCTTGAGGTGTCCAGTTTTTATGGCATCCCTATCTTTCCGATATACTACAAACTGATTTGAATCAAAAAAACTCAGCATCGAATAAATCCTTATTAAGCTAGGTTTCAACAAAAACTTAGATGTCATATTCGGCGCGAGAAGTTGCTAGAAAAATATCTTTGGCTTTGATCCGCATTCCAGACATATTTTGAAAATAAATTCTAAGAGACTTATTAAAAGTCTTGTAGACTACTTGATTTTTTCTGCACTTTCCTCCTTTTGAAAAAAACGAAAAGGACGAACTTTAATATCAGATGGCCAAATAGTTGAATTTAATACTTTAGAATAAACTGATGGCGAAACGCCAAGTTTAAAGTTTACACTACGCAAGTTGTCTACAGAAGCATCTTTCTTAATCAATTTATAGCACGCAAAATGTTTACTTTGAATGCCAGAATGTTTTGAAACATAGGAGATTACATTTTCTTCAGTTACCGACGGTTTGAAAGAAGAGACATGCAACCACTTCTTTTTAACAACAACATCCAGCTCACCGCTATCATTACAACCAATAACATTTTTTTATATTTAGACCCTGTTTTTCACGCACAGTAATCCATTCGTTCGGATTAACAACATCTGCAGGTGGCTCCGCAACAGTAAATGTATAAGAATTATCATCGGGCAGCACAGCAGATAACTGAGTACATGGCCTAGCAGCAATCATCGGAGTTGACGTCGCAGTCACTACATTAGTGACAGTAGCAGACGAGTGAGAGAGCAACATTGATGGGCAAATTTTAGCGGGCAGCAAAGAAGATAACTGAGTGCCAGTAGCAGTAACATGGGAAGATAGCGTCGACGCTGCGCAGAGCGAGGCGGCTGTTTAGCACTCCCTACGCCAGCGGTAGTGTCGCTATATGATTTTACTTGTTTGTTTTCGTTAATTTCTGAATTAGCAGAGCGAGGCGGTAATTTAGCACTCCCCATGCCAGTGACAGAGTCACTTTAAGAATTATATGAATTATGAGCAGCAGCGGCGAGCGAAGCAATAGCACCAGCAGACAAGGAGCATGAAGATGACGATTTTACTTGTTTGTTTTTGTTAATTTCCGAATTTTCAGAGCGAGGCAGTAGTTTAGTAGAGCATGAAGATAACGATTTTACTTGTTTGTTTTCGTCAATTTCCGAATTTGAATTTTGGGCAAGGCAGCTAATAACAACACGACGCAAACCTTTGATTTCCGATAGCAGGAGAGACAATGTAGCATCTTTAGCATCAAGTTTAGTGTGCAGTTCACGAATCTCCGCTTGAAGAGTGTCAGACTTTTGCAATAAACACTTATTTTCTTCATGAAGCGCACTGATAGCAGACAAAAGACGAGCATTAACCGCTTTAATTTCGGCCAGCTCTTCGGCCACAGTAGATAACCTTTGTTGTTTAACTACATTTCCATTAGAGTTTTTATTTTGGCGCTCGTCACTCATATCCACAGCCGCAGGTGGTGGAGGAGAACGAATTGACTTACGGCGCACATCCAAACAAACATTACAAAAAACGGCTTATCTATGCTCAGTAACTAGTCAAGATCAGCCTGTTGAATGCCGACGCATTTGAGATGAAAAAACTCTATGCACTTAGAACACTGCACTTTAGATTCAGGGCGCTCAACCTTCTGCCCACAAACACAAGGCATATTAAATGGATTTACAAAAATTTATTCACTTAAATAAATCCAATTTTAATAAAAGAGTCACTGTCTCAGATTGTTCAATATGCACCATACAATGATTAGCAAATAAATAACTAGGTATATGATTTTAATCAAAGAA
>NW_023458661.1:178124-179212 GCF_013731165.1 Rhagoletis pomonella
CGATCAATGACGAATAAAATACAATTAAAGTACGATATTGAATGCAATGACAATATTACATTACAGGTTTACGACAAATTTTCATATGATTTCTCAAAAACAAAAAAAATACCCCGGGTGAAAACAAATATAATGTATGATAAAGATAATACAATTTCAAATTGACAAGATTGGGCACATCTAAAACACAAAGAACTCGAGTTACTCAATTTTACGATTGTTAACGAAAAAACGAATTTGGATGAGTTACTTTCGCGGCTTGAAGTCGAAGCCAACAATCGTAACATTAAGAAGTTAGAATGGCCTAAAGATGACTTATTTATCAAATATTTTTCAATAGCAAATTTAAAGGACCGCGGAGGTAAAATTTTTAAAGACATTACATCGTCGTTCCCAACGAAGAGTTGCACATCTCAAATTACCGTTGAAGACTAGCACGTTTCACTATTCGCGTCGAAGACTAGCACATTTCATTATTCGCGTCGAAAAGTAGCACATTTCAGATATTCGCGTGAAAGACTAGCACATTTCACTATTCGCGTGGAAGAGTAGCACATTTCAGAATTTTGCGTAGAAGAGTAGCACATTTCAGATTTTTAGGTGGAAGAGTAGCACATTTCACTATTTGCATGGAAGACTAGCACATTTCAGATTTTTGCGTGGAAGAGTAGCACATTTCAGATTTTTGAGTGGAAGAGTAGGCCATTTCACTATTTGCGTGGAAGACTAGCACATTTCTGATTTTTGTGTGGAAGAGTAGCACATTTCAGATTCTCGCGTAGAAGAGTAGTGAATTCATATAAAGTGGTACTAGCAGCCGTACAAAAACCAAACATACATGTATGTTATAACTAGCTTATACCCGCGGGTTTCACCCCGCGCTTTATACAAATATGAAAAATAATTTAATGATGTTAGATTTTATTTCTGTGCCCATTTCGTTATAGCTCTTCATTTTTTAAGCGAGTTAAGGTATTTAGGCCATTTAAAACTATGAAATTATAAAATCTCGCCTGCGCGCTAGGCATACGAAAGATATCCATCCCTCTAAGTTTACCTTAAAATGTTTCCAGGTATACGACGCGTGA
>NW_023458661.1:179312-188578 GCF_013731165.1 Rhagoletis pomonella
GTGCGCCCTAACTCTCTGGTAAAATTTTCGGGCATTCCTCCTGTCGGCCAGCATTTCAAGCTCTTCGCACTCACGTATTTCTGCCTCTCTCTTCTTGTTGCGGCAAATACGTCTCGCTTCCCTCTTCAGATCGCTATAGCGGTCCCACATAGCGCGCGTTGCGCCCGATCGCAGCGTGGCCCTGTAGGCGGCATCTTTTTTCTCTGCAGCTTCCTGACACTCCTCATCGTACCAGTTGTTCTTTCGGGCTCGCTGAAATGCGACTACTTCTTCGGCGGCGGTACTTAATGAGCGGGAAATGTGGTTCCACTGCTCGCATATGTCGGTTTGTTGAAGAGTGCTCTCTGAGAGCAGGTGTGAGAGTCGAGTAGCGAAAGCGCTGGCTGTCTGTTGTGATTGCAGCTTTTCGACGTTAAGCTTTCCTTGCATATTTGGGCGCACATTTTTTGCTGCACAGAGGCGGGTGCGTATCTTGGCTGCAACAAGATAGTTGTCCGAGTCGATGTTTGGGCCTCGGAGTGTGCGTACGTCTAAAACACTGGAAGCGTGCCTTCCGTCTATCACAACATGATCGATTTGGTTTCTCGTTTTTCGATCCGGAGACAGACAGGTAGCTTGATGGATCTTTTTATGCTTGAACCTAGTACTGCATACTACCATGTTTCGGGCCCCGGCGAAGTCGAGCAGCCTCAATCCGTTGTCGGACGTTTCGTCGTGGAGGCTGAAGTTTCCGACGGTGGTTCCAAAGATCCCTTCTTTGCCCACCCTGGCATTGAAGTCGCCAAGCAAGATTTTGATATCATGACAGGGGCAGCGCTCGTACGTGCGCTCCAAGCGCTCATAGAAGAGATCCTTGGATACCTCATCCTTCTCTTCCGTCGGGGCATGGGCGCAGATGAGCGAGATGTTGAAGAATCTCGCTTTGATGCAGATTGTGGTTAGACGCTCGTCCACCGGGGTGAACGACAGTACTCGGCGACGGAGTCTCTCTCCCACCACAAATCCAACTCCGAATTCGCGCTCCTTTACATGGCAGCTGTAGTAGACGTCGCAAGGCCCCAGACATTGTTTGCCTTGCCCCGTCCCACGCATTTCTTGGATGGCGGTGATGTCAGCTTTTGTCCTTACGAGGACATCAACCAGCCGGGCAGAGGCACCTTCCCCATTAGGGGTCCGGACATTCCAGGTGCATGCCCTCAAATCGTAGTCCTTTCTTTAAACGTTTGCCGTGGTCGTCATCATAAGGGGTGGTCTCATCCGAGGCTTTGCCTTGCTTCTTCACTGGAAGTGGTTTTTACGTGGCGGGTCCCAAGCCCAGCGCATAACCCATTGCTGGGACGGGGGTGGTTTCGCAACCAAATACACGTTTATATAGCGAGCCGCTTGCTCCAAGCAGACACCCGCTTGCAGCCGCACCTACTGGTGAACAGACGCTGCAGACTTCAGTGAGCCCTTAAACCGAATAAGTCAGAGTTGCCCCACCGAAGCTCCCTCTCTTTCTGACGTGACCCAAGGCTCCACTCGGATTGGTTACCGCATCTCGCACATGGGTTGCTCACGTTGCCCAGAGTGCACGAACGAGGACGCAAGAGTCGGGATTGAGTATAGCCATGCAACTGTAACTGCATACCCAGCGCAATGCCTATACCCCATTGCACTCCACTGATGGTTTACGAGGTAGTAATTCGAAGTAAGGGTATTTTGAGATTTAGATAAGGTCAAGTTAAAGCACTTTTTTACATTCAAAGACAGTTTATAATATTCACACCAATTTAAAAGACGATCTAAATCTTCCTGAAGAAAGAGGACATCAGATGAGGAGGTTATTCTACGAAAGAGTTTTAAATCATCGGCATACAATAAAAAACTGGCGTGTTTGAAACAGGAGCTAATATCGTTTATAAACAGGACAAACAATAGGGAGCCAAGGATGCTACCCTGGGGTACACCTGATGTTACAACAAAGGGATTAGATTTACAATCATCGATATGAACAGACAGAGTCCTATTTGTAAGGTAGAAAAGTCCGTATAAATGGTGTCTACCTGCGAGCCAGAAAGAACACAAAACTCTGAAAAAGAAGCTAAATTAGTGACCGTTGAACGACCAGCTACAAAACCATGTTGGTGGGGCTCAATCATTCTTTAGGCAAGAAAAGAGAGTTTAAAATGTATCACTTTTTCGAATAGCTTTGAGCAGACAGACAGTTTCGAAATAGGCCTAGAGTTTGTGATATCGTTTCTATTTCCAGATTTAAAGACTGGGGTTATAGACGCAATTTTCCATCTGTTAATAAATAATCCAGTCGAAAGAGATAGGTTGAATATATGACATAAAGGAATACATAATGACAGACTACATCGTTTAACGAAGTGGGCACAAAAACCATCAGAATCACATTTCAATGTCGGAGTTAGGGTAGATATGGCGTAAGTAGTGTCAGATGTCGAGACAATCAACGAGCCAAGATCTAGGCGTTGGGTCGGCCAGTAATTTCGTGGTAGACTTATAGAATCACTCTCACAGGCGAAATTTGAGCTGAAAAATTTTGCAAAAGTTCCACAGTATCTGGTAGAGATTTCGAGGATTGACCGTTAAAGTACATGCAAGTCGGAATACTAGAACTACCCAGCTTAGAGCGTACGAAATTCCAAAAAGCTTTTGGGTTGTCTTTAAGTTCAGACTCAAGTCTCCTAATGTACTGGTTATAAAGAAATTTATCAAGAACATTAAACTGTTTCGCATAGTTAAGGTATTGCTCTTTGAGATAAGTATTGTGAATATTTGCCATATGGCGCTTGTAGCATTTATTTCTCTTATTTTTCAGATTTTTTAGAGTGACAGAGTACCAGGGTAATTTATGAGGCTTGGAGGGTAAAGCAGCCAGTTGCTCAGAGAAGATTTCAGACATAATGCAAAGAAAGTTTTCATAAGTGGCATTAACATCTTTTGAATTGAAGATATCACACCAATTTACGTTATTTATAGCCAGGTTTATGACGTCATAATTTGCATCCCGAAAATTGTAGGAAATCCTATTATTTTGTATTAGAAGGAGCTTATCAAAAAACTCCAAAGAAACAATAAGGGGATTATGATGCATATCAGAATAACAGATCGGAGTCTTACATTCAGAGAGATAAGATATCAAATTTTCGTCTACAAACACTAGGTCTAATAATTTAGATAACTTATTGAATATGCAATTAATTTGCGTAAGATTAAGGCTAAAAAGACTATCAATAAAGTTTATTTCATGCGAACGAGTAACGTTGGTTGGGGTAAGGCGCCCCGAGTTTTGAAAGCACGTCCAGTTAATGCCAGGGAGATTGAAGTCGCCAAGAATACAAAGATTACAATTTCCATTACTTTCATAGATGTGTGTGATATTCTCTATGTGATAGTTATATAACTCATCTGAACTGTTAGGAGGGACATATGATACACAGATAAACAAAGAGCCGAACGAGCCAACAACGCGCACACATAATTGATCAATTAAAGTATCGTGGTTGAGCAATTCAACTACGCCTTAAAGCAATTAGTACACCACCCCCTTTGAAGTGGCCAGTTTTTTCAGCATCACGGTCTTTCCCATAAGTTTGGATCAAAGTATTCTTCACTGAAGAAATTACTATTAAGCCAAGTTTCCACAAAGATATATATGTCATAATCCATAAGTGAAGAAGAAAGAAAGACTTCTTTAGCTTTTGTGCGCATTCCACCCATATTCTGGAAGTATGTATTCAGATTTTTGCAGTATATTCGGCATTAGACTGTATAACACTCTTTGGAACTTCCTTGGTTAGCTTCTGGTTGAAAAAATCGAAAGGGCCGCACAATGATATCAGACGGCCACACATTTGGATTTAAGATGTTGTTGTAGAGGGAAGATATCACACCAATCTTAAAGTTCACGCTCCGAAGACTCTAAAGTGGAGTTCCTTTCTTTACTAATTTGTAGCACGAAAGGTGTGTACTATCGATCTTTGCATGTTTAGATACATACGCAATAAGGTTATCCTCAGATACAGACGGTTTAAAGGAGGAAATGTGCAACCATTTCTTCTTAATGACCACCTCGAGATCTGTATTATTATTACGCCCATGAACTATGTTTATGCGTTTGGGCCTATTTAAATTTCGGGCAGCAGCAGAGTCGCCACCATTTTCATTAGCGGCCGCAATAGCATCAACAGATTTATCAGCACTTCGTTCATATATGTTGCCATGTGTAACATTCGTACCACTTGTTGTTGGCATTTTACTAACAGCAGTCGGCCTGACAGATGAAGATTTAGCAGAATTATAAGAATCATCAGTGTTGATTTCCGCAACAGCACCGGCAGGAGACCTAACAGGGCGATTTCCATTCGATTGCACGGAATTAGTGCCAGCAGCGGCAGCAGCAGCGTAGCTCATATCGGGTAAAGATGTCTTAGCAGCAAAAACAGCATTAGCAGTGCACGGGGTTGATGGCTTCGTGGTAGTAGTGGTAACAGCAGGTCAATTGGCAGTGCAATCTGCGACAGTATTTGTATCCATGAGGCCACCAACTTGACGCACAGTATTAGAGCCATGCGAACTAGTATTAATATTAATATTAGTAATAGAATTAGACAACAAAACAGCATCAGCGAACGACGAGCAAGACGGACTAGTAGAAGCAGTGCTAAGAGAGACAGCGGGTGCAGATTGAAGAGCAACGGATGACAGTGATGTAGGCGCAGTAACATAGGTGTATGTGCTATCGTTAGTTACAAGTGTATTGACAGCTGTAGCGATTGTCACAGCAGAATCCAAATGAGCGGGAGAGATACCGTTAACGTTACTGAAAAACTGTGCCCGTGGCGAATTAAATGCATGAGGGACAGCGGAAAGCTCAAAAACACCAGGCGTGGAACAATAGTAGTTATTGTTGTAAGAAATGTTAGCAGCAGTTTTTCTGGCATTGAATTCCGCAGCCATCATATCAGCATTCACAACGTTAAGGTTATTTGCACTCGAGGTGTTGTTGGTCGAATGCAAGGAGATTATTAGATCTTTTATTGCATCAAATTGTTTCGATAAATCTTTGAATTTAGCATCAAAAGTGTTTGAAATAAGATCAACACTAAGGGCGGTCACTCAATGTCTGGTTAACACTAATCTCCGGTTAAACATAGTTATCGACGTTACTGACTCCCTGTTATATGCATGGAGTCGAAGTTGTCGATAACGATGCTTAACCGCCGATTAGTGTTAACCAGACATTGAGTAACCGGCCCTAAGCTTTTGAGTTACCAGAACTTCATCCAGAGCCTTAACGATTTTCTCTGGCATGACAACACACTCATCACAAAGATATAATAGATTACGTTTAGTTTTGACCAAATTGAAATCATATTCAGAAACGTCTTTGCAGCGAACACGATGAAAAGTTTTTTACCAAACCCATTACACGGCAGCAGATTAGCATCAGATCTTGAAAAGGCTTTAGTACATTTTCCGCAAAAGTTCTCCATTACGAAAGAAAAGATAATAAAATAACGGAGCGAATGAAAAGCATGTCTGCACACACCGAACACTTGTAACTTGCTTGTTGTTGTTGCTTTGCACTTCTTGTTGACATTTCGCTTTGGTAAATATCCAAAAACAGAAAAGCGAATACAAAGAATTTCGTTGTTTTTATTATTTTATTTTGTAGGCAACCAGTAAACTCGTACAATTTAATTTTAGTCACAAAGTACGTAGATTATATTACTGTTTGGTCCGAGCGTACTTTCAGTGGAATTTGTCTCTTTAGGAAGCAAAAGAACTGCTATTTATTGTCAGCAAAACTTTACACGTCTACACTCCGCTCATTCTCTTCACAACTGCAAGTGTTTTCATACGCAAGCGAGTCGGCATATATAGCTGTAGCCTACTGGAGGCTTAAGGATGAATGCAGCAACACTCGAACGTGCTTCATCGCCGAGAAGACCAAATGTGCACTATCAAACTCGTATCCGTTCCTCGCCTTGAGCTGCAGTCGGCAGTGCTCACTGCGCGCCTTAGACAAAATATTGTCAACAGCCATGATAAGGTCCCGGTCAAGGTAGTGATGTGGTCTGACGCGAAAACCGTTCTAGCATGGATAAAATCAGATCACCGACGTTATAAGCCCTATGTAGCGCATCGAGTCAAGGAAATCCTGAAAAATAGCGAGTTGAACGGACTTTAAGACACGCCCTAGAGATCGAAAGTGTGAGTCTTTTTGGTTAGCAGGACCGATCTTCCTGAAAGAAGAAGAGAAAAACTGGCCACCGAAAACAATATGCGACGCTACCAATGTTGAACTTCGAAATAAATTTACGTTTATTTTAATACAAATTGATACCAACTTTTTAAAGAAATTTTCATGTTTTTTTCGACTGAAGAGAGTAGTAGTCAGCTGGATGCTGAGATTTGTGAAAAACTGCCGTGCCACGGAAGGAACGCGAGCTTATGGCAACTTAAAGGTGAGCGAGCTTGAACGAGCTGAAATGTGTATCGTCCGAGAGGTGCAAATGGAAGTCTTCCCGGATGAGTATCAGTCCCTGCGGGCAGGCGATAAGATATAGAAGGGCAGCGCGCTTTGGAACCTCAGTCCCATCATGGACGATGACGGCATAATGAGAATCGGGGGTCGAATAGACGCAGCAACCATGGTTCCGACCTGGACGAGACGCCTCGCGATCTTACAAATGTCATGTAACAGGAATTGTAGTTGACTATTTTCACCGAGTTTGGAGACAACAGAACGAGTCGACGGTAATTGCCGAAATTCGTCGTAAGTATTACTTGCCGCTCACGAGGACGGAAGTACGTCGCGCCGCTACGAGATGTCAAATATGACTCAAGGGGAAAGCCGTTCCTCGACCGCCGCAGATAGAACAACTACCGGCAGTCCGGCTTACACTATTTCTTAGGCCCATTTATGATAACCACCGGTCGGCGAGCGAAAAGCGATAGATCGCTTTATTCACTTGCCTTACTACACAGGCGATACACTTGGAATTGGCGAAGGACTTGACAAGTGATAATTGATGCGTATACGGTCGGATAATGGTACGAACTTTGTCGGCGCTGACAGAGAATTGTAGCGACAATTTAAGGAGTTTTATGACGGTAAAATAGCCAATGCACTTGTGAAAAAGAATGTAGAGTGGGTATTCAACTGCCCCTCAAATCTCCGCGCTGGTGGCTGCTGGGAGCGTCTAGTGCGGAGCGTTAAGCGAGCGACATACCTACGGAACCTACGTGGGCACAGCCTTTACCATCTCATGTGCGAGGCGGAAAGCATTGTAAATTCGCGGCCTGTGACTCATCCCTTTGGACACCACCACTGACGAACTTCTAACCAAAAACCATCTTTTTTTAGGTACAACAAACTCCGAGCAAACACCGCACCCGCAGGAAGAGAAGTTCCAGGCCACACGTAAGCAATGGCGAAAGGTTCAACAAATGCAGTATCGATTTTGGAAAAAGTGGGTTAACGAATACCTGCCTGACCTCGTCCGAAGAACCAAATGGTACCAACCGGTACAGCCCCTAGCAGTATGAGACCTCGTACTAGTATGTGACAGTAGTCAACATCGATCCAGAAGGTATTCCCGGGAAAAGATGGTCAAGTGAGATCTGCAGAAGTCCAGACAAAGACGGGCACATTTAAGCGGCCGACCTGCATCTTAGCTAAGATGGAGTTGGGTAAATCTGGTTAGATTTACGGGGGAGGGGCTGTTAGCACAGTTACTCGCTTGTTCATTCAATTGTATTAATCGATTTGTACCTTAATGTTGTTAGCGTAGTTACTTGCTTGTTCAAGCGAACCAATCCTCTATTTTTACCTTAACCCTCTAGTAGGCCAATTTTTTTATGAGTTGAAAAATTCAGGAATGGGTGATTTTAGCACGAGAAATCCAAAAATGATGTCCATTTCGATCTGCGACAGTAACTTTTTCCTACAGGGGAGAAAAACCAAGACCGTCTGGAGACGGGCTCGCCGATATACTTTGACATATTTTCAGCTATCTCTTACACAATGTTCACCTACGAACCGGCAATCCCGTCTTCATACGGTCAAAAATGCAAACTGGGTTTTTATATGTCGGCAAGCCGGTCTGTAGAGGGTCTTTGTTCGAAAGCAAATTTCTCCAAATACGAATGGTGACATAATTATAAAACTTATAGTAAAATACGGTGCTTTTAACAACGAAATCCACCAAATTGTTTTATATCAAAAAATTTTTCAAAAGGAAAAATTTCTTTAATTACGAAATTACTAAATAGGAAGAAATAATTAATTTTAACCGTGTTTTGAAAATCTTTAATTCAACTGCCGATTAAAATAAAACGGATTGACATAACGGATTAAAATGTACACCGCCGTAAAGGTACGATTTTTGTCTAAACATCGTGCCTTACGAATATAGAAAAAAATTATTATAGGTGCACTAAAAAGGTGTTTAGTTAACGACCGTCTGGAGGCGGTTCAGCCTACTAGAGGGTTAATGTAATGTAATAATTGTAATTTCTAATTTTGTAAAGACGACCACATTAATGAAAAACTCATTCGTTTTTAGTGGAGGAAGCACACAAAAGTGTAAGAGTTGTTTTTTTTTTTTGAAAATTATTAATTGTATATGTCTATGTATACTTTTTAGGAAATAAAGCATCACGCTTTGGAAAGCGTGCTTGTCAGCAAAAGGCTAGCTCTTATTTTTTCGTTCCTCTCCAGATCGCGTCTCAACAAGCGTGCAACAACGTATTTTTAGAGGAGATGACTGACCTCTGCCTAAATCAAGTTAATGTACTTTGCAATAAATTTGGTAAAATGTTAGATCTTGTTTATGTTGATAATACATCTAAGTCCGCTGTAAATAAATGTGACCCACTAGTTTTGCCCGAATATGTCTACCACCCTGCTATTGAGATATCTTACAAAATTATAAACGATGGACAAAATTGTGGTATCCAAACATTCGAACCAAATATTCGCTTTGATCTTTCGAAGCCAACTTTAAAAAACTGATTTAAGAATTGCCTAAATTGGCAAAATACAAAAAAAAATTTATTGGTTTCGGTGGTCCCCCTACATTTCTAAATATTCCAAAGCTCGTAAAAAAATTAAATAAGAAAGTTAGATCTAACAATGCAAATTTGCAGCGCGGGTGAATTCAAAAACCAAACTCGGAGTGGCCAAAATAAAAGTAAAATATTTTCTTGTGTTCTGTTTATAAAAACAAGTAATTTTTAGCAAAAAAAAA
>NW_023458661.1:188678-190805 GCF_013731165.1 Rhagoletis pomonella
GTCTTTAGGGAGTACTCTTTACACGCATGCATGGAGTATTCGCGATTTTTGCAGGGTAAAGGCAGCCTATCTCACTTGACACTTAAATTTGCGCGTTATTTTTTTTTTTTTCGAACCGTTGAACCGAACCGAAACCCCGGTTCAAAGTCCAAAAAAACCGCTTTGGTGAAACAATCCAAAAGTGCAACAACGGTCCGAACCGCTGAACCGAAACGACCAAATTTTTCATCCGGTTCACGTCCCTGCTCACTACTGCTCTCATTGTATGCGTACCATAACATACCCATATGGGTATCAATAGTATCGTCACCCTAGTATTGAATACCGATTTACCCAGTATCGGAACAAAATTATCGACAGTAGTATCGCAACATCCCTAGATCTGGCGTTTAAGGTGGAGAAGGCACACAAAAGTGTAAGGCCCAATTTCAGATGGCCGATTTAAGTAGAGATTGTTGATTAACCTCCACTAGTTATTCTCAGATCATATATTTAAGCTGCACTTAGATGGCCAATATTGGCTATTTAAATATGAGATATGCAACCCAGTGGTGTACCAAAGAACTAAGATTGATTGGTTGGTTGTTTAATCAATCCCACCAAAAAACAATCAACTGTTCAGCACAAAATGTAAACAAGCAAGCAAATGTAACCACAATTTCAAGGAACAAGCAGCAGTGCATATTTAAACAAAGTTGATCTGAAACCCAACGAAAGTTAAATGGCATTTAAACAACAATCCACAATTGAACTTAACTGCCATTTAAAAATTCATTTGAAATGTGTACTTAGAGTTGTTTTTTATTGAAAATTATTAATTGTAACTTAACGTATATGTATACTTTTTTTTCGTCCCCAGTTCGCGTCTCAACATCCTTTGCTTCACTTTTTGCCAAAGAAGAAACGGCAAGTGAAAGGCACATTGGGGCCATCAGCGAGATCCTGTGGAGCGGTGCGTAGACTACTGAGGCGTACGGATTATCAAGCAAATAAGCAAGAGGAGATTCGGTAAGTGCTTATGAGAGATTGATTTGGGTAGGGGGTTCGTTAGTCGGTTGGTAGGTCCATAAGTAGGCACAACCACGTAACCTCAAATATTAAAAAGGCGGGAAAAGAACCGCGTAGCCATTTTTCATTGGCGAAACACGCGCCAAGCAACTATTTTAAATATGCCATTAACACGTTCGTTCAAAAGTACGGATAATACTGTGAGAGAAGGAGACAACGATTACTACGACGAACTTGAGGCAACCATAGTCGAGCAGATTCCAACGAATCAAATCGTGCAAGCGTCGGTAGAAATAAGACTAGCGGAAATTTTGCAGCAGGTTCAAAACCTACAAGAGGAACTGAGACAGACTAGACAGGTACAGGCAAACACTGTCGGCGCAGGAGATAGCTATGGAATTATTACAGCTGCCTCCAGTGAAATGGGTCGATCTCAAACCACATCGCAAGTGGGTGCAATAAGAAAATTCTACGACTTGCCGGGATTCGACGGACGTCCAGAGGACTGGCCGATGTTTACCACCAGTACCAGTATGATGCGCTGCAATCAAAGGCAAAGCAAGGGAGACGATCGAGTGTTTTTCAATACACAGCAGAAACGTGATGAAAATCATCAAAACTTTAGAAGAACGGTATGGGAAGCCAGAGTTGCTGGTGAAGAGCCAATTAAAGAAGATACGAAGTGTGGAACCAATCTCCGAAAATTATATCGACCAGTTGGTGATGTTCGCGATGAAGGTTCAAAACTTATCCTCCTTTCTTCAGGCTGCTGATTGTGAGTATCATTTGTCAAACCTTACGTTGATGGAAGAGTGGCTGATTAAACTGCCTATGCAAAGGCGTATTGAGTGGGCACGACATGCTTCTACAATTGTACCGCGACCAACGATATGCCACTTTAGCGACTGGCTACAAGAATTATCCAAAATTGTGAATTCAGCCTGTGTATACTCGAGCTCGAAACCGCGCCAACCCAGAACTGAAGGGTGCCCAAAATTTTTCCACACAAACGAGGTCAACAGTGAAAGTTCGTGGCGAGATAAATGCGAAGCGTGGGCAGAGAGGCACACACTCAGTACGTGTAAATGATTTTTAGACATGGATCAAGGAGAGAGGTGG
>NW_023458661.1:190905-200093 GCF_013731165.1 Rhagoletis pomonella
TTCTCACAAGTACCGCTATAAACCTTCCCTTATAACACAAAAAAATTTTAACTTATATTATTTTTTGTAGCAAAAAAGTTAAAAGAAACATCCGAACGTAACGTCCGCAACGCTAGGATTTGCCCATATGTGAGTCTGCATTTTCAACAAATGCTTGCATAAAAAACAAATACAGAAGCAAGCTTTCAGCGTCAAATGATTTAAGGGTAAAATTGACAAAGCTTCCAATAGACTTAAAAGAATGAAATTATCAAAAAAATTTCATTCCTCACATTAAAGCTTAATGAGCATACAATTTGTATTGTGTTTTCTTATTTTCGTAAACAGTCAAACCATACTACTCTACTACTGCTACTCTTAAAGGTGTGCCGGGAAATTTTTTTTAGCACAAAAAGGGTGCCGCGGTGAAAAAAGTTTGGGAACACCTGACATAGACAACAAGCGTCGCGGTAAGCATCGCATCACGTAACACAGCAGCAGCAATAAGCCGCGCAGCTACAACCCATTCCGCCGGAGGGAATACAACAAGTTTTTACGAATACTATCCCGTCTAACAAAGCATCGAAGTGGTTGTTTAAAATTATACCAGTTATATTGTACGCCAATTCGAAAGAAATCAAAACTTATGCGTTTTTCGACGAAGGGTCTGCTATATTACTAATCAACCGTGACTTAGCAACTCGTCTTGGGCTTAAAGGGAACAGCGGTAGTCTAACGTTGCAATGGTTTGGCAGCCCAACTTTCACTGAACCTTCTTGTAGGGTAAATGTAGAGATTTCCGGTATTGAGCGAGGTAACAAGAAGTTTAATATGCGAAACGTGCGTGCGGTTTAAAATATCCACTTGCCAATGCAGTCGATAAGCCTATCGGAGCTTCATTATAAGGATAAACATCTGCCACTAGGCGAGTACTTTGGTGCTGTGCCCGAACTCCTGATAGGATTGGGCAATGCGTATCTTGGAGTACCACGACGAATGGCTCACGGCGGTAGCAGAGGTTATGCGGTGGTGCTGACAAAACACGGATGGGTAATCTACGGAGCAGGTTGACGTCCATTGAACCAGGCGCGTTACAATGTTTGCGCGAGTGAGCGAGACGGGTGAAACTTCTCAGCTGGAGGACCTCGTCAATGATTACATCATCAACGAAAGCATGGGCGTAAGTCTTGTGAAGTGGGTGATTGGAGCCGAAGATATTGTGAGGGCGAAGAAACTGTTGCAGGGGAATATAAAGCGCAACGGAAACCAATTCGAAACGTGTTTATTGTGGAATAATGAAAACATAGAGTTGCCGGCGAGTAGAGAGATGGCAGAAAGGAGATTTAACGCACTAGAGAGAAGATTTACACGCGACGAAGATTTGAAAAAAGCATATGCGACGATTATAGCGGGGTATGTGGCGAAAGGGTACGCCAGTAAACTAAGTGAAGAGGAAGCAGCAGTATTTACCTCATTTCGCCGTGTATAACCCGAATAAGCCCGCGAAAATCAGGTTAGTGTTTGACGCAGCAGCGGAGTCAGAAGGGGCGTCGCTGAATTCGGCACTATTAAGTGGGCAAGATTTATTGCAGCAGCTGGCAATGATGCTAATGAAATTTAGGCAGAAACAAATCGGGGTTTGCGCCGATATAGTGGAGATGTTTCACCAGGTAAAGATTCGGGATGAAGACTTGTCGTCACAACAATTTTTATAGAGGTACGATCCTGAGGCGAGCTTGGAAGAATATGTAATGAATGTGATGGCCTTCGGAACCATGGCCGTGTTTAGCGCAGAACAAAAACGCTGACGATTTTGAGGAGTTCCCTAAAGTAGTGGCAGCCATCCAAAATAACCACTATGTCCACAACTTTGTACATTGCTTCTCAAACGAAGAAGATGCCCTGATAATAAAGAGCCAGGTAATTAGGATCCATAAAATAGGTGGTTTTGAACTGAATAGATTTGTGTCTAACTCTGAGATCATTAACAATTTAAATAAAGAACGCTTTTCAATACCTGTATTGAACCTTGATAGGGAAAACGCCGGGATATTCATTTGGGAAGGTGAATCGGGATGTTTTCAACGAGGAAAGAATTCGCGGGGTGCTCAGCCTAACAATTCCTGTTTTTGATCAGTTTGGTATAGCAGCGGAATATTCGTTAGAAGCGAAACTAATCCTGCAAGCGATGTGGCGAGAGGGTAAAGGCTGGGGCGGTATATGAGAACTGCTGAAAGTGGCTTCAAGCGCTGCGGGAATTGGAGAAAATAAGTGTACCCCGCTGCTACGTAGCTACATTTATGCTGATGCCAGTAGAACTGCAAGTGATTCCGGACGCAAGCGAGTCGGCATATATAGCTGTAGCCTACTGGAGGCTTAAGGATGAAATCAGCAACACTCGAACGTGCTTCATCGCCGAGAAGACCAAATGTGCACTATCAAACTCGTATCCGTTCCTCGCCTTGAGCTGCAGTCGGCAGTGCTCACTGCGCGCCTTAGACAAAATATTGTCAACAGCCATGATAAGGTCCCGGTCAAGGTAGTGATGTGGTCTGACTCGAAAACCGTTATAGCATGGATAAAATCAGATCACCGACGTTATAAGCCCTATGTAGCGCATCGAGTCAAGGAAATCCTGGAAAATAGCGAGTTTAAAAAATGGAGATGACTGCCGATTGTCCTCAATCCTGCGGACTTTGAGACACGCCCTAGAGATCGTAATTGCGAATCTTTTTGGTTAGCAGGACCGAAACTCCTGAAAGAAGAAGAGAAAAACTGGCCACCGAAAACAATATGCGACGCTACCAATGTTGAACTTCGAAATAAATTTACGTTTCTTTTAATACAAATTGATACCAACTTTTTAAAGAAATTTTCATGTTTTTTTTCGACTGAAGAGAGTAGTCAGCTGGATGCTGAGATTTCTGAAAAACTGCCGTACCACGGAAGGAACGCGAGCTTATGGCAACTTAAATGTGAGCGAGCTTGAACGAGCTGAAATGTGTATCGTCCGAGAGGTGCAAATGGAAGTCTTCCCGGATGAGTATCAGTCCCTGCGGGCAGGCGATAAGATAGAGAAGGGCAGCGCGCTTTGGAACCTCAGTCCCATCATGGACGATGACGGCATAATGAGAATTGGGGGTCGAATAGACGCAGCAACCATGGTTCCGACCTGGACGAGACGCCTCGCGATCTTACCTAACAAATGTCATGTAACAGGAATTATAGTTGACTATTTTCACCGAGTTTGGAGACAACAGAACGAGTCGACGATAATTGCCGAAATTCGTCGTAAGTATTTCTTGCCGCACATAAGAACCTACGAGATGTCAAATATGACTCAAGGAGAAAGCAGTTCCTCGACCGTCACAGATGGAACAACTACCGGCAGACCGGCTTACACCATTTGTTAGGCCCATTTATGATAACCACCGATCGGCGTAGCGAAAACGATAGATCGCTTCCCTGAAGTAGTGGCTGCCATCAAAAATAACCACTATGTCGACGACTATGTACATTGCTTCTCAAACGAAGAAGATGACCTGATAATAACGAGCCAGGTAATTAGGATCCATAAAAAAGGTGGTTTTGAACTGAATAGATTTGTGTCTAACTCTGAGATCATTAACAATTTAAATAAAGAACCTATTTCAATACCTGTATTGAACCTTGATAGGGAAAACGCCGGGATGTTCATTTGGGAAGGTGAATCGGGATGTTTTCAACGAGGAAAGGATGCGCGGGGTGCTCAGCCTAACAATGTCTGTTTTTGATCAGTTTGGAATAGCAGCGGAATATTCCTTAGAAGCGAAACTAATCCTGCAAGCGATGTGGCGAGAGGGTAAAGGCTGGGGCGGTATATGAGAACTGCTGAAAGTGGCTTCAAGCGCTGCGGGAAATGGAGAAAATAAGTGTACCCCGCTTCTACGTAGCTATATTCAATTCAATTCAATTTTTAGTTTATTTTGCACAAGTAAGACTATTGTCTCCTAAAGTACATCGACATTTGGAAATATATCTTTGTATAATTCAAAATTTCATTATAAGTAAATACATTAGTTACAAATATTATTATCATCATTTATATCTTATATTTAATTTAGTGAGAGATAAAGTAGGACAGCATATACATGCATAAGTATTTAGTTAAAGTAAACAGAGCTAGAGAAGTGTGTTTTATATTGCAAAAAACTCCATTAAGGCCAATTTAAAGCGCGCTGTATTGCGTTTATTTTTAACGACATTCGGTTATGAAATCCATAGTTTGATCGCACTGACAAAGAACGTTCTAGATGACGAAAGATATTTATAGCGTGGAACAATGAGGTTGCAAGTCCTGTCTGACTTCGCGAAACATAAATTTCTAAAGAGGTATTCTGGTTGCCTTTTATAAATTAATTGATTTAGGAAAACAGGGTTGCGATAATTAAGGAAATTAGTAAGACTACAGCCCATTATCTTAAAAGAAAACTCCGATATGTGCTCAAATTTTCGCTTCGAAAAGATATATCGTGCACAATTGTTCAGAGCAAGTTTCAGCTTTTTCTGTGATTCACAATCCATATTTCCATACGAGAGCCCACCAAACGATATCAATGGAACTATGAGAGTTCTCACCAATTTCAGTTTCACATTTAAAGGAATGAAGTCGGCTGTGTACCATAATTTTCTTAAAATGAAGTAGATTTTGCTTAGAATATAGTTAATATGGTCTTTACATTCAAGGTATGAATTTAATTTAAACCCTAAGCTAGTAACAACGGACTCGTATTTGATATTAATGCCCTGTATGGTTAAAGACAAAAGCCATTTGTATTACGTACTCATCGCAACTTGTAAAGAATTTACCATACAAGTTGCGATGAGTACGTAATACAAATGGCTTCTGTCTTAGAGGCATTTAGATTTAAGTTATTGTCTTTCGCCCACGAAGAGATGCGTTCTAGGTCTTCGTTTACTCTAAACACCAAATCCTCAGATAGGCCAATCGGAGGAGAAAAATATACTTGTGCATCGTCTGCATACAAATGTATCGAAACAGTCTTACAACAATAAATTATATCGTTAATAAACATACTGAACAAAATTGGACCAAGTATAGATCCTTGAGTTACCCCCGACTAAAGACGCTTCATCTCAGAGCAGTTGATTTTAATAACTACTTTCTGCCAACGATTACTGAGGTAATTTTCAAGCAATCTTAGAGCAGATAATCCAAAATAATTTTTTAATTTTAATAAAAGAATGGAATGATCTACTGTGTCGAAAGCTTCCGAAAAATCTAAAAGCGTCAGAACAGTTTGATCGCCTCTGTCATAGGCAGGGCGAATGTCTTCAACAACCTTGAGCAAAGCTGTTGCACAACTATGGCGGGCTCTGTAACCAGACTGACATTCGGTTAGTAGCTTATTTTTGTTAAGGTATTCAGTAATTTGAACAACAACTAACTTTCCCCAGATTTTAGAAAGAGCTGGCAATATGCTTATTGGACAAAAATCCGTTGGCAAAGTAGCCGATGGCTTTTTAGCAGTTGGGATAACTTTCGCTACCTTCCAAGCATCGGGGAAAGTTGAAGTTGTTATTGAAAAATTAATAATATGAGTCAAAGTGGGAACTATGTTTAGTGCTATAATTTTCAAAAACCTAAGGCTTATACCATCCTCTCCAACAGCGTTTGATATTATGGAGTACAGACTTCTTATGACATCATCCTCAGTTACTGCGTTAAACTGCAAAGCATTGTCAGATGTATGTAGCAAGTTTTTGTCTATTTTGAAATTACTATTATTTTTGCAGTTGCTCGACTATAAAAAGAATTCGTTAATGGAATCAGGGTCCAAATCGCATCCCGAATCGATCTTACATCCGATACCTACGGATTTTCTTTGATTTTTCCACAGACTTTTAGCGGATAAATTAATATCAAGTTTTGTCTGAAAAAACAGTCTTTTGGAATTCCTTATTGTAAGTGTAGCATGGTTTCTGGCGCAGCGGTAAAACTCCCAGCTTTCATTTGTGGGGTGCCGTTTCCAATAGTTATACGACTTATTGCGTGCTTTGATAGCCGACAGAACTTCGTTTGTGAACCATGGCTGTCTTTTACTTTGAATATTTACTGCTTTTAGAGGAATATATTTATCAAATAGATAGTTTATAAGAGACGTGAAGTAAATGAGTTTTTGGTTTATATCTGGAAAGGTCCAAACGCGGTTCCAATGTAGAAAATTTGCTTCATGTACTAGGTTGGAAAAACTAGCTGCCTTAAAGTCTCTGTAATAAAATATCAATATCATAGGATGTGAACAACATGTCGTGATCTGATATTCCGGCAAGAGAAAACTGGTCGTAATGAAGAACACTGGAACTTTCTGAGGTACAAATCAAATCTAGCAAGCTAGATTTGCAATTATGTGAAAACGTGTAGGATATTTATTTATAATTTCTAAGCCAACGGAATACATATTACTAAGTAATTTAAGGGACCTCGAGTCGTTGTTTAAAATATCTGTATTAAAGTCACCACAAACTAAGATATGTTCGTATTTGTATGTTATCTCAGACAATTCCAAGAACAAAGCGTCTAGCTCATTCATCTTGCTAGGGTTGTAAACGCATACAATTAAATATTTCTTTAGTCCATCTCCAACTTCCATAATAACATACTCAATTGGATCGCTGTCACTGGATTTCAAAATTATCTTTTGCTGCATATTTGTTTTGCAATATATGGCAACACCCCCACCTCTGACACCATT
Source organism: Rhagoletis pomonella (assembly GCF_013731165.1). Lineage (NCBI taxonomy): Eukaryota > Metazoa > Arthropoda > Insecta > Diptera > Tephritidae > Rhagoletis > Rhagoletis pomonella. The sequence goes on from NW_023458661.1 coordinate 197,640, forward strand.
TTTCCTATCGTTCCTAGTCAACGTATAAACATGCAAGGAGTAAAAATCATCTCCGATATCTTTTCTAAACCAAGTCTCAGTTACACACAGTATGTCTATTTTTGAATTTTGTAAAATGTAGTTCATATAATCAACTTTTGGAATGTTAAAACTACGTGCATTTATATGACAGGGTTGTAAACCTGGGTGACTGTTACTCACAAGGTTTAAAATAAGCTTAACCCAGGAGGGACTGACGTTACCATATGGTAACACGGAACATATGTTTGAAAAAAAACGTCTGTTTGTGGAACTCAATTTTTCCAATTAGAAACTAAAGCTATTATTGAAAGTGTAAAGCTTCAAATTTTAAATTCGCAACGATTGCTATTCAGTTGTTAAAAGATGTTTGTTGTGAGAGGACACTCAAAAGTGGGTTTTTATTTAAGGAGCAAAAAGTGCAAAAATGGCATCTGGAAGAAGGTAAGTTAAATTGTTGTGTATTTATTGATTAACATGTTCCAGAAATTATAACATCAATCTGAAGTTAAGATACCACAATTTACTCTTAGTTACTAATTTTGAGGATATAATATACACCTTTTGTCATATTTTTTGGTGTTTTAATGAGCGTGTTACCTTATGGTCACGTCAGGAATTACAGGGTACGGGTTTAAAGATGAATTTCAAAACACGTGTGGTCCTAATTTGCTGCTTATTTTAAGAAAATGTTTGATTAATTCGCCATTTCGTTGCAGAAAATTCACATTAAAAGATATTGCAGACTATTTAGATGAGTTAGGCGATAATGATACATCATTTTGCCAACAAATAGACGGAATTTATATTGAGCCACCTAATGAAGATGGTGAAGATGAGGGTGGAATTATTGACAATGTATGTCGAAATCAATTAAACGAAGGATGTGAGATTGTGCTAAAGAATGGTGAGCACGTGGACTCTGCGTCAATGGTGAACTCATGTGACGTTGAGGGAAACATTGAAGCAGCACTAGCGGATCTTCTAGGTGATGAATCCCATAGTGTAGAACAGCAGCTTTACGAATATGTGAAATCAATATGCCCACAGTCCGTGAGCGCGAAAACTACCAAGGAGACTACGCAAGGCAACAAAAAAGAGTCATCTGATGAAAATATTCCCAACACTTCTGTATCCAGCAGGCTAAGAAGGGTAGAAGGTATTCCGTCTGAAGAACCTCTTCCGTTAGCAAATAAAAACACAGTGTTTAACTGGTCGTAGGAGTGTAGAAGCGTTCCAATGCCTTTATTTCCGGAAGCGAACTACAATAATTGCCGTGGTCTGCAGCCTCACGAGTTGTTTGAATTTTTTTTGATGATGCTTTACTAGAGCATATCGTTCAATATTCAACATTGTATGCTACAAAAAAATTTAAAAAACCTGTGCGCAATATCAGTACTCGTGGTAAGTTAGTTGCCTTGTACTTTTTTCTGTTTTAAGGATTTTTTATACACGTATGTATTTAAATTCTGTTAGAGGCGCATATTTATTGATATACTTTTAATAACCGGCTACAACACCGCTGCTAATGTGAAAATGTACTGGAATAGCTCCGAGGACTTACGCAACGAACTTATTGTACAAGCCATGCGTCGAGACCGTTTCAAAGAAATTTGTAAGTGCTTACATTTCGAATCTAACCTGGTTGCGCCTGATGGTAATGAAGACAAATTTTGGAAGTTGAGGCCTATGACAGACCACTTAAAGGCCAATATGTTGAAGCACTTCCATTCATGCCAACAACTGTCTTTTGATGAGAGCATGATTGCATACCATAATAAAAACATAGTAAGGTAAAACCGTTCTCTCAATTCGTCGGCCATGATTTTTTTTTGAAGTTTGCCAACATTTTAAATTATATAAAATTGAGAGTAAAAAAAAGGAATTGTTCGAAGTTGTTGTTGTTTGAGTTTTAAAATGAGAATGTGTGTGAGTTTGTTTGTAAAATTTCAAAATTAAATTGTTTGCAAACGTCAAGAATTTGAAAAATTCCTCTCAGCGGTTCTACCTTCCTATTTTTGTTGCATACTATGGTCGTCACGGGTGCAAGCAAATTTTAAAAGGAACCCCTATCCGTTTCGGCTACAAAATCTGGTCTTTGTGCACTCCGTCAGGATATCTAGTCAATTATGACATATACCAAGGAAGAAATCCGCGATCAAACACGGAATACGAACAGTGCTTTGGAAAGTGTGCAGCACCTCTCATAAACATGATAAATGATTTTGATGAAAACACAAAGAGTCTACCATTTTCATTCTATTTCGACAACCTTTTTACAAGTTTTCCATTACTGACTTATCTGAAGTCGATGGGGTACAATGGAACCGGAACTGTAAAGGAAAATCGTATTCCATCCAGCTGCCCGTTGAACACAAAAGTAGCGATGAAAAAGATGAATAGAGGTTAATTCGAAACTGTCACAATAGAAAACAA
>NW_023458662.1:0-9997 GCF_013731165.1 Rhagoletis pomonella
ACACGACAAAAAATTTTCTGACCAGAATTTACAAAAGAAGTTACCTAAAAGTTACCAAGTAAAAAACATCGTTTTATTGTACAATAAACTATAAAAACAAACCTCGTTTATGTGCCACAACAGTTTTTGAAACAAAAAACAACACATAAATTTTGATGTGTATACATCTTTGGTTTCGGTAGGGGTAAAATTTGCGAAGCTGTAACGCATACTATCCTCAGCTATGAGGAATTTTGTAAATTCTGGCATTGCATATTTCACGGGGCAATACTTTGTTACCAGCTTATGAGATGGTAACAAAATTTACCGGTTACAAAAGTACACAGAATGCGAAAAGGGTTTAAAAATTGACAGGAACTTCATTTACCGGTTACAAACTTTTTATTACCAGCGCAGAATAGACCTGTTAGTAGTCTATTTTGGTAAATTTAGGAATATATACAAATAGAAATGCTCACACTATTAGCTCAAAAACAATAACTGATGCGGTGTTTCCAAGATATTTTAACGCCTTTGAGTCACAAGTATATACAAGTATATTTTATCAATCATACCGATAATTTCATGTATTAAAAAAATTAAAAATGAAAATGAATAAAAAAATGTAATCAGAAAAATGAATAAAATTAAGTGAAATTAATGTTTAATTTCTAACCTAACCTACATTTGTATGTATGTAACTGAATCGCTTAATAATAGCTTTACATATAAAAAGATTATTCTAATTTTCGAGCTTAACTCCCTAACCTGTTATTAGAAAAAGAGATTAGCCATGCAAAATTATAATTAAAAATATCACAGATTAAACCGATAACTTTTTGGTGTCCAACTTAGTTTTATCGATTATACTTGCGAAGAAGAGGAGGAATGTCAAATATTAAAGTAAACAAAAATTGACGCTAGTAAGGAAAATAGGTTTGTAAAGGTATTTTTAATAAAATATTCAGTTATAAATATATTAAAATGGCCTAATATGTGCTGCAAAAAAAAAAAGTGACCACGGTGGCACATAGAAGAAGTTTAACTTTTCCTCGAGTTGTGTGAATAACAAGCACAACCAATTTGACAGCTACCGAGCTTTGATTGAGATTATATTTATATGTAAACGTACTTTTATGCTTTGCCGCTCGCATGTGTATACACATCAGATTTCATGAGTACCTAGTACTCACGCCTTTTTTTTGCAACGCACGCGTTTAAAAATACGCTCTTTATAAAAACGTGCTTAAAGCTCTTGTCTTTTGAACGCTCTTGTCTTAGCCTCAGACCAAAAAAAAAAAATTCAAAAAACCGACTTAAGGACATATATCGAAGTGCTATAGAACCCAAATACACCGCACAAGCTGCTCTTCGAACCTCCTTTTTATACTCAAGCGCACTTGTGCACAAGGGTATTATAACTTTGTTCATATAACGGTTGTTTGTAACAGGCAAAACGAATCGAGATAGATATAGACAAATGTATACATAAATGATCAGAATGAAAAGAGAAATCGATTAAGCGGTGACTGTCTGTCCGTCCGTCCGTCCGTCTGTGCACACGATAACTCGAGTAAAAATTGAGGAGATATCTTAACGAAACTGGGTACGTGCACTTCTTTCTGGCGTAGGACGGACGGTATTGAAAATGGGCAAAATCGGACTGTAACCACGCCCACCTCCCATATAACGGTAATTTCCAGAAATACTAAAAATGCGATATTTTAGTAACTACTGAAGATAATTCACTCAAAATTGATACTTACAATAATTTTCAGACGTAAAATAAGAATATGTGACCTGGTCTACGAAAAGGGAGCTTACGTGCGAAAAAAGTTTTCTGTGAAAAAGCTGTTAAAAGTGAAAATCATCTCTTCTTCCATCCGAATCAACCAAAAAGTGAAAATTGATTTTTTTGACACCTAAGCCCCCTTTCCGTAGACCAGGTCACATATTATAAATTTTTGGAAATTGGGCGCAGCCACGCCCACTTATGGTTACATGCGTATATCTTGGTAACCGCTGCACCAATTTCTTCCAAACTTGGCACAGGTATGGCATACCAAATGGCCGAAAATTTTTAAAATCGGACAATAACCACGCCCACATCCCAAATAACGGTAATTTAGAGAAATACAAAATCTTCGATAAATCAGTAAATATTAAAGCTAATTTATTCAAAATTGGCGCTTGCAACAATTCTTTACCAAAAAATACGCTTATGGTAAAATTTTTGGAAAATGGGAGTGGCACCGCCCACTTATTATCACATATATGTATATCGGTAACCGTTCTACCAATTTGTACCAAACTCGGTGTGGTTATTGTACTTGCCACACAGAAGCAAAACTTAGAAAATTATTGAAATCGGACTAAAATTACGGCCGCTTTTCATATAACGGTAAATTTCAGAAATGCTTGAAACATAAATATTTCGAATTTTAAGGACGCTAATTTACTCAAAATTGATACACCCTGGCTTACCATGTAGCGGTAGCTTACTTGTTTCATTTCCTCTATATATGGATCAAAGATCTGTCAATAAATATTGAACGTGTGGCATATTTCGTGATATCAATTCACGCCTCGGTATTTCGTATTGCATTTCGAACAAATTAGATATGGTATCACTATACATATAATAGGGGTCTTCCCTTAAACTCGTAAAAGTCTCATAAACCTCGTAAATTTACGAGCCTCGTAAAAGAACTGTCAAACTTGTATGGAGCTGTATATACGAGCCCCTCGTAAATTTACGAGGCGAATTTGATGCGCAAACGACCCCGTAGACTTCAGTGTTGCAGAGGTGCCGAAACTTTTATCCTAAGATGTATGATAAAATAATGAAAATAAATAAAAAATAATACGCGAATAAAATGAATGAATTTCATCCACTAACTGTTTCGACATAGGTTTTCTCCTTATTTTCGGCATTTTTAACTGTATTTTATTGATGTGTATACATCTTTGGTTTCGGTAAGGGTAAAATTTGCGAAGCTGTAACGCATATCCCAGCACAAAATTTCGAAGGGGTTAGCATGTGTATTTCAGCATAAAATTTTTATTTTCATTATAAGCACCCTGTGTTCGCTTGCCAAATGGTTGCATACATTTAGGCATATGCATAGTAAGAGGAAATGCGCTCCAATTGATTATTACTTCCGATTATTTAAACTCCGCACATGCATTTTGATATTCGTAGATGATTTAGTTGTCTATTTGGATAAAAAAGCGAGACGAAAATTTAAAAAAATACTGAAATCATTTAAAAAAGCATCGGGTAAAATCCTGCAACATGAACTGCATTTACATGAACCACAGATTATATCCCGAAAAAAAAACTAAATTTAGGAATATATAGAAATAGAAATGCTCAAACTATAAGCTCAAAAACAATAACTGATGCGGTGTTTCCAAGATATTTCAACGCCCTTGAGGGACAAGTATATACAAGTATATTTTATCAATCATACCGATAATTTCATGTATTAAAATAATAAAAAATAAAAATGAATAAAACAATTAAATCAGCAAAATGAATAAAATTAAGTGAAATTTATGTTTAATTTCTAACCTAACCTACATTTGTATGTATGTAACTGAATCGCCTAATAAAAGCTTTACATATAAAAAGATTATCCTAATTTTCGAGCTTAACTCCCTAATCTTTTATTAGAAAAAGAGATTAGCCATGCAAAATTATAATTAAAAATATCTTAGATTAAACCGATAACTTTTTGGTGTCCAAAATAGTTTTATCGATTATACGTGCGAAGAAGAGGAGGAATGTCAAATGTTAAAGTAAACAAAAATTTACCCTAGTAAGGAAAATAGGTTTGTAAACGTATTTTGAATAAAATATTTAGTTAAATATATTTAAATGGCATAATATGTGTTGCAGAAAAAAGTGACCACGGTGGCACAGAAAAGAAGTTTAACTTTTCCTCGAGTTGTGTGAATAACAAGCACAACCAATTTGACAAGCACAACGAGCTTTGATTAGATTATATTTATATGTAAACGTACTTTTATGCTTTGCCGTTCGCATATGTTTACACATCAAATTTCATGAGTACCTAGTACTCACGCTTTTTTTTTAAGAGTAATAGAGATGAGATGGCGGTAGGTTATGGAAAATACTACGAAACAAAAATTGCTTCACAAAATCCTGGTTGATCTGTCAAACAGTCACTTTACGTACCTATTTACACCTTTTCAAAAAGGGGGCGTTCGTATAAAAGCCTCGAAACTTACGAGTTTTACTCGGTTTAAGACTTTACGAGTTTAAAGGAATCCCCTAAATAAAAAGTATAGATGATTTTCAATAAAATAACATTAAGCTTATCTTAATAATAATTTCCAGGCTTCATCTATTGGACTTTAAACCTCTCAACCCAAAATCATGTAAATACTGACGCGATAAATATTGAACATGTGGCATTCCCGCGCGATCCATCACTATTTTGGATCCCGATCCAAATATCACAATAAATATTTAACGTGTGACGGGTGCCCCAAACTGTGATAAATTAACGAGTAGACTGCCCAGCGAAAATTTTCTTCGATATGTGGTTAGTTATTTTTGCAGAGCGCTGTTTTGCTTGCTCAGTGCAATTGTTTCTAGTAGTGTTGTCACACAACTACAGTAAAATTTATCAAATTAATCAAACTTTTTTAGTCTGACTTTATACACGGCAAACTTACCATAAGTTACCAAAGAAAAAAAAAGTTGCCAAGTTACCAAGGACTCAAGAAGTTACATATTTTGGTCACAAGTGACCAAATGTGGCAATCGAGATAGTGATGCGTTTCGATTACTTTTCAGACGCGTTTTGGAAGAGTATACATTATCATTATGTTGTAGTTCGGCGTTATGGAACATTATGCTTTGTACCATGTTTGTTGCGAATATTCGCATTCGCAACCGCGGAGCTTCCGCATTAATTTTAACATTCGCATTCGCGTTCGCATTTGCAATAATCAATGCGGATCTTTTGCGAATGCGAATATTGAAGGGACCGAAAGTAACACTTATTTTCTTTACGAGTTAAACTTGGCCAAATATTTTTTATTCCCAACTAAAAGTCCTTTCCGGACAATAAACAAACCGCTTATCCAAATTAAACAAGTTAAAACGGAAAAGTTTAAACAAGCAAAGTCACCTATTGAAAAATATTTCAATAAAAAATTATAATTAATTACCATAGAACAAACCTTGGGTCAGGTATATGAATTTCTTTAGTATTAAATGATATAAAAAATATATATAAATAGAGGTGGTAACCTTCGTTCGTTATTTCTGTTTAAAAGCTATTTCAGTCCTCTTTCACATGATACCAAATTTGTTTAATTTTGATAAGCTGTTTGTTTATTATCCAGAAAAAACTTTCGGTTTAAAAAACATTAGGCCATTAGGTTTAACTGGTAAAAAAATAACTGTTATTTTCGGTCCCTGGAATATTATGCAAGTGCAATGATAAAACGTATATCACAGAAGAAAGGATCAAAAATGAATTACAAAAACTAAAATCGAAAAACGCTGTTGACGTACCTGGTTCTCCACATTCAGAAACAATCAAAAGAATGAGAATGAAGACTTCTTTGGAAAACAACGGTGTTTAATCAAAGATCTTACCATGATACTAGATTGTGAAGATGAAAGTCAGGAGGATACATACGACATTTGCAGACCGATGCAATTCCCAAAAAATAATTATTGCACCGCAATAAAAAAAAAAATAATTTATATAACTGAAAGTCCTCTCGACTGGTGCAGCGTCAATCGAAAAGAATTTACAATTGGTCAAGTTTCAAGTTTTTCGCAGCGAGCGAGTAGTTATTACAATGTTCCAATTTTTAAGTACTAAAAAAAAATTATTAAAAATTACTAACCTTTCCATTTTTTATTTAAATAAATCACCTAATTTACTCACCTAAATTATTTCCCAATTAGTAAAAAAGTCCAAGTTCGGGCGGAGCCGAACATTAAATACCCGGCGCAAGTATTCAATATAGTTTTTTCACCTTTCCGAAAACTACCGGTACATGGTAAGCAGTGGTGGTTTTACGTTTATTTCAAACATCTTCGATAGAACGTTCAGTTAGACATAATGAGGTAAACTTATATAGATATATGTGGACGGCATCACGCCCATTTTCCAAAATTCCATAATAATGTTAATTCGTTTCAAGGGATTGTTGTTAGTATCCATTTTGGGTAAAATAGACGTTATAAAAAGGTGGTCGTAATTTTAGTCAGATTTCAATAACTTTCAACGTTTTGCCTTTATGGGGCAACCACTATAATCATACCGAGTTTGGTACACATTGATCGAACGGCTACCGAGATACACATATGTGGTTTTAAGTAGGCGGGGTCACGCCCTTTTTCCAACATTTTATTATAAGCGTACTTTTTGCTAAAGAATTATTGCAAACATCGATTTTGAATAAATTAGCTTCAGTATTTACTGATTTATCGAAGCTTTCGTATTTCTCTAAATTACCGTTATGTGGGATGTGGGCAAGGTTATTATCCGATTCCCAAGATATACACATGTAATCATAAGTGGGCGTGCTTATGCCGATTTTCCAAAAATTTATAATATTCTTATTTTTCGTTTAAAAATGATTGTACATATCAATTTTGAGTGAATCATCTTCAGTAGTTACTAAAATGTCACAGTTTTCGTATTTCTGAAAATTACCGTTATATGGGAGGTCCCTCCGTCCTACGCTCAAAATAAGTACACATACCAAGTTTCGTTAAGATATCTCAATTTGTACTCGAGTTATCGTGTGCACATACGGTTACTCTTTTCATTCTGATCATTTATGTATACATTTGTCTATATCTATCTCGATTCGTTTTGCCTGTTACAAACAGCCGTTATGTGAACAAAGTTATAATACCCTTGCGTACAAGTGCGCTCGGGTAAAACAATACTTGACATCCGCATCCGCGGATGTTAGCGTTTGAACATCCGCATTCGCATCCGCGGATGTCTAAAATTCCACGTTCGCAACATCCCTGCTTTGTACGTATGCAAAGCTATTGACGTTTTAGAAGTCAGCCTATATGTGCATGTACATACATATGTATGTATGTACATAAAAGTATGTGCCTATTAGGGTTGCCAGATTTTAAAACGGAGAAAGGAGTACATTTATATTTTCGATAGAAAAAAGCAGTACATGACATAAAAAAGGAGTACAATTTTTTTTTTAATTTTTTGTGCAGTTTATTGTTACAAATTACCATTAATTAGGTACAAACAAACAAAGATATCTTAGAAATCTTTTTCGAAGCAACAATAAATGTGAAAAATAAATAACTATATGGGATGGCTTTCCAATAGGGACGGTTGTTAAAGAGATGGTCATCGAAGGGGGAGTGGACGTAGCACCTTTTCCGACCTTTTTGGAGAGGGCATGAACCGCCATTGACAAAAATGTTACTCCCGACCGCCTAAGGCGCCTATGGGTCCCCAGGGACCCCTTAGAAAAATTTGCCAAAAGTCGCAATTTTCACTTGCGTCCACAGTATTTTTGCATAGAATTCGTTCTCAAACCGCCCTTATAGGAAAGTTTCCCCAACAAAAAAACTAAAAACTACAAAAGAATTCCAGACTCTTCCTGAATGTATGGTCATTTTTTTTTTTTTAATTTAAGCCTTATAATAAATTTAATATTTTTCTGATTTTTATACCCGAGCGCCCTGCCCCTAAGGCCATGCTTACACCTTTCCACTATCACACTTAACTTTACTTACTAAGTAGTGTTTGCCACAATATGAATGGCAAAGTACAGCGCGTACAATAATAACTGTCGCACAGGTTTTTTTAAAAATAAAAGGGTTCTTTATAGATTTTGTGCTTTTTTTTGTTAACTTTGTAAATATTTTACTTTAATTTTATTAATTGGTTTTAAAATTTCAATCCTGATTTGCATTTGCCAGCTCTGGGAGATAAGTACATGCGGCACGAACCTCTTTTTCGGGTGCATTATTTCTTAGATTTTGTATAAAAAAAAGAAAAAACCTGTATATGGTTGGTCTAATGAATGTCCTCCTAGTCACCAGTTTCGAGTCTTTTCGATTGCTGAGTATGAGGCCTTATGTTGGACAAAAGACGGAGTATAAAGGACCCAAATGGGGGAATTATCCTATTGTTACAGAAGATATCTAATAAAGTAACCGACGAAGACTTGCGCTGTTCTCCCTAAGTATTTACCGCCGGTAAACCCAAATGAAGGTTAAAATTTAAAAACAAATTAATAAAATTGAAGTAAAATCTGTGGATAATTAACAATAAACTACTTTTTGGCAAAATCTATAAAGGCCCCTTTTATTTTTCAAAAAAAAAAAACTGTGCAACAGATATTATATGATAAAATATTAATAGCTGGAAAAAGGAGTACAAAAGAAGTACAAAGCTAATAAAGAAGTACATTTGCAGATATTTTTTTTTGGAAGTACAAAGGAGTACATTGCAATAAATAGGAGTACGTTTACTCCCAAAAGCAGTAAGTCTGGCAACCCTAATGCCTATCCACATGCATTATTTTTATGTTGTTTACGATGACCCCCCTGTTTGAAAATAGTTTGTTCATTAAAATCATTCAGGTGTAAGTTCTTAAAAAATCTCATTAAGATTCTTAAATTGTATGCAGGAAACAATTTCAATTGCATCTTCAAATGGATTAAATTTATTCAATTCACCCTCGTCATTACAGTTATCTTTTTGACTGCTGATTACAATAAAAATTCACTTTGATGATGATATTTTTTGTAATAAGTATTTTATTCCTTTACTCAACCTATAAATGTATGTATGTATATACTAGGGATGTTGCGAATGTGGAATTTTAGAAACCCGCGGAAACGAATGCGGATCCGAATGTTTAAAAGCTAACATCCGCGGATGCGAATGCGGATGTCAACTACAGTTAAAGCTCCAATATGCGGACACCGATGGTCACCTTTTTTGTCCGCCTATGAGAGATGTCCGCTTATAGGAATTTCGTAAAAAATAAAATAAAAATTTATACTTAAAGAATTGAAATTGCGGGTTTCTAAATTAAAATAATATTTATTCTTCAATAGACAGAAACAGGGTGAATTAAAAATAAATTCAAATTTATTGCGTTTTTTCTCCTACCGACAAATCTCATTGCCCATTGGCGACGAAAAGGCAACACCTTTTCTAGAAAAGAAAATATTTTTGAATATGGGCTAGTTCTTGTGTACATATACATATGTAGAAGCCCAAGAGTCAACATTTGACTGAAAAGCAAAACAAAATGGACCGCTTGTTAGAGCTTCGCGTCCGCTTATGGGAGAGTTTATTTTTCATAACTGGACATTTTTGAGTGTCCGCGTTCGTTTATCGGAAAGTCCGTGTATGGGAGAGATTTTGTATGAAAAAAAAAAACCAAAAATTGTTCGTTCCCAAGAATGTGTCCGCTTATTAGAGCGTTCGTCTATGCGACCTTTCACTGATTTAGGTAAAAATAAAGTGGAAAATGTAGTAATTTTTTAAATTCTTTTTTCGAATGCGAGTATTCGCAACAACCCTGGTATGTACATACCCTTCAGTAAACGGAACTAGTACAAATCTAGCGATTTCGCTTACCCTTAGCAAACGTTTCTAATTCCGCGCAAGTCCTTCGTTTAAAATCGGCGAATTTAACATATGGATGTGCCATTGTAAATTATTATAACATTGACCAAGTGCTTAACCTATACACTGTTGTAATGTAGTAGTCAAAGTTCAAAAGGGGCACAATATTAAAAAAAAGTAATTTTGCTGCCTTTTCTCCCATGAGGCGATTTCTTAGATGCTCGTATATAACATTGCACTGAACAATTGCTCACTTAGGACGCTGGCGGCTGGAGCGCTCAAATATTTGCAGTCCAGATATGTCAATTTGTCGTATTTTAGTTTAGTTTTACACCAATCGAGATTTATTTCACCGAAATGAGCTCGTTTTTCTTTAAGATAAGCCTTCAATTAAGCTT
>NW_023458662.1:10007-44795 GCF_013731165.1 Rhagoletis pomonella
ACGCAAGATCTATGGCCCTGTTTTCGTGGACGACGGGTATCGGAGAAAATGGAATGACGAACTGGATGAGCTTTTTAACGACATGGACCTAGTTAAGCGCATAAAAATACAGCGATTGCGCTGGCTTGGGCATGTTGTACGCAGGGATGACCAGGCTGCGGTGAAAAGATCCTTAGACTCCGCACCCATGGGTGGACAATGAAAGCAAGGGCGAACTCAATGGAAGAACCAAGTGCAGAAGGACCTGTCTGCGCTCGGGATAACCAACTGACGCTAATTCGCACAGGAGATAAGCAATTGAAAAAGCTTTTTGGTCTCGGCCCAAACCGACAAACGGTTGTAGTACCTATTCGAAAAAAACGTATTTATGGCCTAATTTATATAAAATGTGGGCAAAAATAGGATTGTTGACGGATTTGAATGAAAATTTGTTTCTTAATAAACTTGAGAGCACTGAATTTAAAAATGCAACTGGTTTTTGATAACTTTCATAGTTTCACTGTAAATGCAGTTTGAAATTTAAAGTTTGGGTTCTTGTAGCGTTTGCGCACGTGGAAATGTTACCACATGTTTAAAAAGTCAAATTCAGTTTAATTAAGGAAATAAGTTAACTGAAATATGTATATCAGTATGGACATCAGACACAAGAAAAAATTTAACATATATACCAAAAAATAAGTGAAGAGTAATTAATCCTGGGTTAATTTAAGAGTCCAGTAATTTAAAAGGAATGTAATCAGACCAATCACTGATGGACAATGTATGTATTTGTTATAAAATAACAAGTATTTTCAAGAAACAATTAGGTTAGTAAATTAAGTTACTTAGGTAAATAAAAAAATGGAAAAGTTAGTAATTATAATGTTTATTTTATTTTTTTATTTATTTTATTTATTTAATTTACTTGAATTAAAAAATGGAACATTATATGTACCAGATATCTCAGGTTCTTCTAAAGCTTTTTAAAAAGAATTCTTCATTCTCAATCCTTTGGCTGTTTCAAAATTTGGAGAACCTGTAATGTCATCAGCGTTTTTGAATTCAGTTTTTGTAACTGATTTTTAATACTTTCTTCTGCGACTGATTTGAAAAATTTTTTCTTATAGCGAGTTAAATAAGTGGATATGGAAAATAAATTATTATTTTGCAGGAATGAAAATTGTGAACAAAACTTTGTTTTCAAAGTCGTGGCTGCCAACCGAATCAGAATATTGTTATTTAACAAAAAAAAAACAAAAAAGCACAAAGTTTTTATAAGCATTTCAATTATTGGAATCACGGATGATGAGGGTCTCAGATAGTTACGTAATTCATACCTAATTAAAGGTCAGACCTATAGCCTTTTCCCTTTATAGCCAGACGTTGACCATTTCTGCTGGAAATCCCTATTGAAGGCGCTTACTCTTTGACCTAAAATAGCAAAGAAGGTAGACGTAGGGGACAGTTTTACCACAGAAGTTTTTAGCCAAGGATACAGTGTATATCCCTATGAAAAAAATATTGCCCGACAAGTAAACAAAATTAAATTCCCCAAAGAGCCCCATTTGAAATGATTGAAACGAATATATCGTTACTTTAATTCACAAAGGCCCTATCCAACACTTTTTTCTAAACTGAGTTTTTCACAGCTTTTGGTAGGATATATTAAAATACACCTTCACTAAAAATTTTAAAGTGTTAGTACCACACACAACGGAGTTATGCCACTTTTTGAAATGCCCTATCCGTATGAATGATTTGATTTTGGTAATGTTTTTGCTTCTCCTGTAAAATAAAAAATTCGCTGGTTAGGGCCACTGTGAATTAAGGTGACGGTATGTAACAGGGTTTTTGCGAATATTCGCTTTCCCATTCGCTTTCGCATTCGCAATAATCAATGCGGAGCTTTTGCGAATGCGAATGTATATTTGGCAAACAAAATAACAAATTTTAAGCCAATATTTTTTTGCCGCACATAAGAGTATTTGTGTAACAAAACTGGTTAAAAATCAGATTTATCAAGTTTGATACAAGTATCTATAAACAACTGATGGGCACTGTCTTGGCCGCGGGTAAAGCTCTTTTAGACTTCCTTTACATTTTGTGTAGGTGAGTGCAGAGTAAAAGCTCTCTCTGCTCATCGCTGCTTTAAACCTATTATTTCTCAAGCTATATAACCGAGCTATAAATGGACAGTTGTGCAAGTTTCCACTTCTACTTGATCATATGCTTATTTCTGTATTATGATTTTGTGGACCAATCTTAAAAAAAAGACTATTAGACATGAAAGGAGAAGTGTGCAGAGATTAAACCAATTTTTGGGGGTATGCGTTGGATGTTATATTCGTTTCAATCATTTCAAATGAAGCTGTTTGGAAAATTTATTTACAGAGAAAATTTCAAAAACCAGTCATTTGGTTTACTTTTCGGTAAATATTTGTTTCATGGGGATATTCATTGAATCTTTGGCGTTAAAAACTTTTGTGCTAAAACTGTCTCGCACGCCATTCCTTTGCTATTCAAAGCCAAAGAGTAGGGTCCTTCAATGGGGATTTGCAGCAGAAATGTTCAACGTCTTGCTATAAAGAGAATCGATGCTCAAATAATTAAAAAGATGTACATAAGTCTGACCTTTAATGAGGTAAGAACTACGTAACTATCGAATATTGTTTGTCAAAGATCTGTTGGTCAAACTAGATTTTTTTCTACTTTTATACTTTTCTTTCCCACACCATTCTCCCCATTTACTGCGAAATGTCAAAGGTTTGAAGAAATGTCAAGCACAAAAAGTTTGTTGTGTAGTTGCTCGCCGGAAAAGCCTGTAAAGCCAGGGTTCGAATCGTAACATCCGTTCACGGATCGGAAACCATACGAAAGAAAATTACGTTACGTCAGTCGCATAAACTGAATGGGATAAAGAATACGTTCATGTATGTCATATTCCGAAAAATGTGTTTTCACGTGACGAGTAATACGATATCTTATGTGACTTCGACGCCTGTACGGCTTCGAAAGCCGCGACGCCTGAAAAACCTGCTATGGAGCTTCAACTTTAGTGTCAAAATTAGCACGCAGCGAAAAAAAGATAAAATGGAATGTGAAAATGTTGACTGCCAAGTTCACAAATCAAATAAGAATCTATTCAAGGCGAAGTTAATATCGAACTTGGCATGCAATATATGTATGTAGAGAATTTGCGTTCATCTGCTACAAAATATGAAACGCATTGAGCGCATGGAATCGACAACAAAATGGATTTGATAGTGTATGGCACCGAGAGCGGTGAGTAATTTATTGTGACTGCCTGCAACTAGGAAAAGTCGAGATTAGCAAATAAGAAAACTAATTACAAGTTATTCATTACAAGCGAAACCTCTTAAAAAAGCCACCCGGGAACTAAGCATCTCTGAGACCCTCATCATCCGTGATTCCAATAATTCAAATGCTTATAAAAAACGGGGCGCCTTTTTGAAAGGATAGCAAGGAAGCCACCACTTTGAAAACAAAATTTTGTTCGAAATTTTCATTTATTTGCTCGCAATAACCAGAAATTCGCCATGATGCCAGATTCTTCAAGTGAAGATGAAAGTCAATAGGGTACATCCGACATTTGCAAGTTTCACACGCAGATTTTTCTTGCCTCGAGCGAGCAGTTATTTACGACCACTTAAAAAACAGGCTGCAACCAGAAAAGGCAGCAGCACTAGATATTATTAAAAATTATTAACTTTTTCATTTTTTTATTTATCTACATACATCACCTAATTCAATTACTTAAATTATTTCGTAAAATTACTTGATAACTGCATTCACATCCATGGATGTTTAAAATTCCACATTCGCAACATCCCTAATACATATATATCGAACCCTTTGCGCAAAATTATCGTATGTTACAAAAACCAAGTTTTACAGGAGAGTGTTTTTTTAGTTTTCTCTGCTCTGGCTGGCACCATCAATACTAAATTCTAGATTTGGTGAGATAATTGAGTAAGTTAATTAACCTTAAGCTCTTTCGTGGAAAGTTTTCTTTTTTTTTTTGAAATATACATGTTTTTCGGCACAAACGATAATTTTATTCACAAGGTTTTATAAATGTGCTCGCCAAGTTTGGTACTTACGATAACATTTATAACAGTTTAAATTACACATAAACTGAAACATAACGGTGTTTGTTATTTAAATTTGCGAAAAATTAGGAGTTTATTTATTTTATTTTTTTATTTTTACATTAACATTAAACAATAGTAACGTTCAACAAAGACATAGGTTTAATTAAAATTAATGTTTTGAAATAGTTTTAATCTTCGTCGTTGCTTTCATTAAGTCTTTTAATTTTGATGAATGTTTTAAAGTTAAATATTCATTGAGATATTTTGATGGTATGCTATTTTTAAAACACAGATTTTGCAAATCATTCAATTTTTTGTGGATATGCATAAAGACTTATGGTACAACGTTTCTAGCTTATAAGAAAAATTTAAGTTGTTCATGACTTTTTTAGTAGAACTATCATAATAACCGTTCCATTTTACTTGATTTTTTTTCAAATGTACCTATACGAAGCTTATTTAAGTTTATTTTAATTTTGTTGCATAACAAAACATCTGCAAACGACTTCCACTTTTTAAACTCAGAGTGGCCAATTTCGATGCAGTCGTTACTTGAAGGGTTGGTTCGTGCATTGCGAATGATTATGGACCATTCACTAGGCGCCCAGATAGTACGATTTCGTACATAAGATTCAATTGTACTATTCAACTGGCATCATAGTATGGCCTGGAAATAAATATTTTATTATTATTTATGAAGATCGGAGAATTTAAAAAATATCACAACATTGCTGTTACGGTTTTGACCAGCGCAACTGTCGCAATAAAGACTTATGTCATTAGCTGTATGTCTTTCGTCAACGATAAGTAAATATTTATGAAGTGCCGTTCACCCCACAAAAAACAATATCCATTTCTTGCGCCATTTTCGTAAACGCTATAATTATAATACGCATATTTCCGTGAGTAAAAAAGGGTTATTTGTGTTTAAAACTTTTTGTAAATCGAAACTAGCACATTTGAAATTTGAATGGCTTGACTTTGGCCTTATCTTTGTCTGTAATATGCATCTTAAACTCATCTGTATTCTCAAAATCTTGTTTTCCCTATTCATCAAGATTTTTAATATTTTGGCACTTGGTGCACTTGTCTTTTTTTGGCAAATGAAAGCCAATATTAAAATGTGTTTTAAAATTCTGCCTGAAAACCCAATTTGACACAATAGAGTCAATAGAGTGTAGCACTTATAAAGGGTTTGAATATTTCTAAATTATTGCGGCAAATATACTTATACTAATATATACTAATACTGGCTCTGCAAACATTCGATGGAACTGCGGGAATTTTCTCAAAATATGCTTTAAGGAGCTTCATCTTATGGTCATCTGTTTTATTGTGTGGTACAAGCTTTGGTTTGGTCTGGACAGAACTTTTTTGCAATAAAGCATATCTCATCATCATTTGCGAACTATTAAAACAGGCCAAAATTAATTTTTGGCAAACTTTATGAACGACTTCTTTGTATGTTAAGAAATACACAAACGAATTATTGCGCCTGTCATATTTTATGTTTGGCACAGATCCTTTTCGTTGAATTTCTTTATGCTTTAAACAAGAAAGAAGCCATGTTCTTCTTCTTATCTCCCACATTCCCCAAAAATGTTCATTTAAATGCTCTCGAGCTATTACGGAGAGACGACAACAATCGTTACGACACCATTTTTATACCCGAGCGCACTTGTGCACAAGGGTATATTAATTTTGTTCACATAACGGTTGTTTGTAACAGCCAAAACGAATTGAGATAGATATAGACAAATGTATACATAAATGCTCAGAATGAATAAAGAAGTCGATTAAGCCATGTCTGTCTATCCGTCCGTCCGTGTACACGATAACTCGAGCAAAAATTGAGATATCTCAACGAAATTTGGTATATTTGGTATATAGGTCTCCATTTATCCAAGGTAGGTTGGTATTGAAAATGGACGAAATCGGACTGTACCACGCCCACTTCCCATATAACGGTAATTTCCAGAAATATGAAAACTGCGATATTTTAGTAACTACTGACGATAATTCACTCAAAATTGACATTTACAATAACTTTCAGACGAAAAATAGTAATATTATAAATTTTTGGAAAATGGGCGTAGCCACGCCCACTTATGGTTACATGTGTATATCTTGGTAACCGCTGCACCAATTTCTTCCAAACTTGGCACACTTTTTAGCCTTGCTAGAACGTACCAAATGGCCGAACATTTTTAAAATCGGACAATAACCACGCCCACATCCCATACAACGGTAATTTAGAGAAATATAAAATCTTCGATAAATCAGTAAATATTAAAGCTAATTTATTCAAAATGATTATTGCAACAATTCTTTACCAAGAAATACGTTTATAATAAAAATTTTGGAAAATGGGCGTGGCACCGCCCACCTGTGATCACATATATGTATCTCGGTAACCGTTCTACCAATTTGTACTAAACTCGGTACGGTTATTGTGCTTGCCACATGAAAGCAAAATGTTGAAAATTATTGAAATCGTACTAAAATTACGACCGCTTTTCATATAACGGTAAATTTCAGAAATGCTTGAAACTTCAATATTTCGAAATTTAAGGACACTTAATTACTCAAAATTGATACACCCCGGCTTACCATGTAGCGGTAGCTTTCAGAAAGGTGAAAAAGCATATATGTAATACTTGCGTCGGGTATTTAATGTTCGGCTCCGCCCGAACTTGACTTTCTTACTTGTTAATGCATGGATTAGATAAAACTTGTTTGCCATTGTTTCTAACACAGCTTTCGTTATCATATGAGCAGTCTTCACTATCCCTACTGCTGTAAGGTGCCAGCGAGACTTGGGAAATCTGTGTAATCGGATTTTAACATTAGTTCACAGTTATTTAAAAAAACTATGAAATATACAGTTTCACAATAACAAAACTAACATAACATTGGTTTACTTACAGTTTTTGTGGTCGATTGCATTACAAATACTTTCCTAATTGCACACAAACTTTAAAATTATGTGTATTTATGAATTGATCGAATATTTAATATTGAATGAAATAGTTACATGAAGTTTCTAGACTAACTTGAAAAGCTTATAATTGTTTTATTGATTATGAAACCACAACTAATAAAATAACAGGTATTGATAACGATGAAGCGAATAGAGGCATGACGAGTGCGAGCAATCCGCTTCCCATTCTAATTTCTTTGTACATACGATAATTTCGCCCACAAGAAAAAATTTATTGTCACATACGATAAAATTTACAGTTAATTTTTATGGTAGCTATAGGGATTTCAGCTATATTAGTTTAACAGGTGATGCCTTACGGGATGGAGAACAAACTTGCATCAAAAAGTGAATTTCGTAAAAAATGTAGCATTTCGCGCAAAAGGCCAAATAAATATTCGTTTTAGAAATACATATGTATTTGCGAAATATGTTCTTTGGGTAATTTTTGAGTTATCGCCAGAAATCGCAGAAAATGTTAACTCAACTAACCCCTAATTAGTATTGTTAGGAAGGTATTTTGCTCCTCCGTCCAGCTATATACTAGTTGCGTTCCAGGTAACTTTGTGTAAAAACCTGTAAAACTCTCAAATAACAAAATTACTCTATTGAAAGAGAGGAGCGATAGCGAAACAGTAAATGTCACCAGGAACGGGGAAAACTACTTTCATTTTTTTTTATGTAAAACGCCATGCAGACGATCAAATATCTTTATCAACAGTCTCGCGTTATACTTGACAAAAAACAAGCTCACTTGCCTTCTCATCATCGTGGTTAGCAATACAAAGTGGTGTATTCACAATACAAAAAAGTGATTAACGCGTTTATTTGAACGTTTGCTGGCAAGACACGAGCCAACCTCACTCCCGCATATGCAATGCTCTTCTGTTCTGTTTACAAATACAACAATACTAATTCCAAAAAATACTAATTAGGGGTTAGTTGAGTTCACATTTTCTGCGATTTCTGGCGATAACTCAAAAATTACCCAAAGAACATATTTCGCAAATACATACGTATTTCTTAAACGAATATTTATTTGGTGACACGTCGTGTCACGTTTTTTCATGCATGAGCGTGAGCAGTTTTTAGAGGAAAATCACGAAACTTCCGTGATCGTGCGTGACTGAAATTTTTGCTCGCGTGAGCGAGTGTGAGTTAGTTTTTCGTTATTCACGTAATTTTCACATATCGAGCCCTAACCGCCAAAAAGATGTAAGCGACATTCTTTTCAAAATTTTCTTTTTGATGGAGAAACGTTCCTGGAGCGTCAAAATTAAAATTTTTAAAAAATGCCGCTTCCATCTTTTTAGCGGTTAGGGCTTGATATGTATGTATTAGGGATGTTGCGAATGTGGAATTTTAGACATCCGCGGATGCGAATGCGGATGCGGATATCAAGTAATTTTACGAAATAATTTAAGTAATTAAATTAGGTGATGTATGTAGATAAATAAAAAAATGCAAAAGTTAATAATTTTTAAAAATATTTAGCGATGCTTTTCAGGTTGCAGCCTGTTTTTTAAATGGTCGTAAATAACCGCTCGCTCGAGGCAACCAATATCTGCGTGTGAAACTTGCAAATATCGGATATAAGCTCCTGACTTTCATCTTCACTTGAAGAATCTGGCATCATGGCGAATTTGTGCTTATTGCGAGCTAAAAAGGTGGATATGGCAAATAAATTATTATTTTCCAGGAATGAAAATTTCTAACAAAATTCTGTTTTCAAAGTGGTGGCTTCCAGCCGAATCGGATCAGAATCTTGCTATTTTTTTAAAAAGGCGCCCCGTTTCTTATAAGCATTTGAATTATTGGAATCACGGATGATGAGGGTCTCAGAGATGCTTAGTTCTCGGGTGGCTTCTTTAGGAGGTTCGCCTGGAATAAATAGCTTGTAATTAGTTTTCTTATTTGCTAATCTCGACTTTTACTATTTGCAGGCAGTCACAATGAAATACTCACTGTAACGTTCGTGTATTTAGGGGTTAGTCAAAAGACTTTAATTACACGTGAAAATGCAGCTGTGTACTTTTTATTTTTCTCCAGATAGTGATGTACGATACAATCTCATACCAATACATTTTCTGGGTGCTTTCACACAAAACATTGATGGGTGCGTTCATACAATATATTGTTGGGTACATTCATACAATACATTTATGAACGCATTCATACAATATTTTGATGGGTGCATTCATACAAAACATTGATGGTGCGTTCATACTTTCCACCTAATATTCAATACTGCCCAGGCAGTGACATTTATCGACTAACAATATTATTACACGCTTTTTTTTTATTTTTTACTTAACAATTTATCAAATTAACATCGGTTATAAAGTAAGCAATAATCTAATATGTTTCATATGGTAGTTACATCAAGTTAATTCCAACCATATCTTTGAGGTGCACGACTAGCGCGCCCGCTACAAGTTCTCCTAACCTCCGGTTCCTTTGCAATAGCCGGTTCGGGTGTCTCTTGACCGCTTGCCGATTCTGCTTCTGAATCAGAACTGCCAGCAGTTTGATATTCATCTGAAGATGCATTACTCTCGTTCAACACTGGCAGGACTGGTTCATTCACATAGGAATCAATTGGCTTTCTGCCACTGTTAACGCTATCTTGTATGTCGCACGCAAGTGGCGGTACAATTTCGATTGGTTTTACATTACGCGGCTCTGACACATTACGTTTAATATTTTCTTCAAACATTATCTCATCCCCACTGACTTCATTATTTTTTGTCTTGGCAATAAACCGTCGGTTGCGTCTAAATTAATTATCAAAATTGTCCCTAACAATATATGATCGACCATTTACATTGCCTGCAATTATCCCGTGGTTCCACACCTTCCCATTCTTCTTAAATATAACAAGATCACCCATGTTTAAAACTGGCAATGCTTTTGCGTTCCGGTCGTAATAATACTTTTGCTTTTCTTTTTTTTCTTTAATTTTGTTCTGAACAGTTTCCTCACTTAGATTGTTGCGACCCAGCAACGAATTCTTGTTTTTATCAAACGACCAAAGAACAACTCTGACGGAACCAATCGCATGCCTGCCAAAGGACTTGAGTTATACTCCAAAATACTATACTGATAATTCTCCGTATCCCGGTCCTCAACACACCGTTTCGAAATATTTTTCGCTATCGCGATACCTTTTTCGGCTAGCCCATTGCTTTGTGGATACCGAGGGCTCGAGAATTTCATGACAATATTGTGACCATTCGCAAACTCCTCAAACTCTCTAGAATTAAATGGCACATTGTCTGCTTTGGTTACCGTCGGATATCCAAGTTTGTTGAAATTACCTTTCAATTTTTCAATAAGGTGGCGTGCTGTTTTGTTTCTACGATTAGGTATCCCAAATACGAATCAATTAAAGACATAAAATCCTGCCCCGCATATTCAAACAAGTCAATTGCCACCAAATGAAATGGATACTTCGGCAGTTCTTCCTGAACCAGTTCTTCTTTTTGATTGTTACGGGTAAACTTTTCACAAATGGCGCAAGATGTTAAAATTTCCTTTATCTGACTACTCATGTTGGGCCAGTAGTACAGCATTCTTGCCCGTGCAAGAGTTTTTTCAATTCCCAAATGTGCCGCATGTAACCACTTACTGAGTTTATCTTGCAACTCCTTTGGAATTACCAGTCTATGATCACGAAAAAGTAAGCCATTCTCAAAATGAAGTTCATTCTTAAACTTGTGAAACACACGGCTCAGATCGTCAAGTAAATGATAGTTTGGCCAACCGTTTTCCACATATCGACAAATTCTCAACAATTGCTCATCATGTTCAAAGGTTGAACGGTACAAATCAAAAATTTGTTTTGATAAATATGCCGATTTAGTGACTGAATGAATAATTCCAGTTAATTCCGTATCTTCCGTACATTCTGACAATTAGGTTCATGAAAGGCAGTCGGCCACAAGCATTTCTTTTGCGGGTTTGTAAACTACTGTCATTTTGGGATATCTCAAAAGTGACATGAACATCCGCTGAAGTCGCATTGTTACATCGTCAATATCCCGTTTGATCAACGTCTCCAATGGTTTGTGATCACTCTCAACCGTAAACTCACGACCATACAAAAAATAATGAAACCGCTGACAAGCGAAAACGATGGCCAACAATTCCTTCTCGATCTGAGCCCATTTTTGTTCACTTTTACTTAACGTTCGAGATGCATATGCTACTGGGTGTCCGTTTTGCACACGACCCAGCCCATCTCTTGATGCATCCGTTTGCACAATGACCCGTAACTTAGGATCATAGATAGCCAACACAGGTTCAGATGTTATGATATTAAGCAATTGTTTAAACTCCAATTCATGATCTTCCATCCATTTAAATTCGACATCATTACGCGTTAAGTTGCGCAACCCCGCTGATTGCTTTGACAAATTAGGAGTAAATTTTGCCACATATTTAAGAATGCTCAAAAATCTTAGAACGCCCGCTTTATCTACCGGTTTTTTCATTTCCAAGATTGCATCCCGATACTTGAAATCCGCTTTAAATTTTCCTTCCGACATAATATTTCCCATAAATTTGATTGCCCGTTTTCTATATTGGATTTTATCCGGATTAAACTTAATATTATTTGCCCGCGCTCGTTCAATTACTTTATTCATGATGCGATCATGTTTTTCTTCCGTTTCCCCGCAAATACCTATATCATCAAAATAGATTATAACTCCCTCAATGTCTCCAAACATTCTAATCTTTTCACGCTGAAAAAATTCCGGAACAAAATTAAGCCCGAATGGCACGCGATTGAATTTAAACCTCCCAAACGGAGTCATGAACGTTGATAAATTAGAACTTGCTTCGTCTAATTCCATTTGCCAATAACCACTATTCAAATCAAGAACCGAAAAAATTCTTTTATTTTCCAAACCCGACATTAAGTCATCAACCGTCGGAATCAAAAAATGTTCCCGCCTAATACCTTCATTGAGTGGCTTAGGATCTAAACAAATTTGAGGTAGGCTTTTCAACTATCTGTACATTGTTGACCCAGTCGGTGGGGTAATCCACGGGTGCAATGATTCCATCCTGTACCATTTTATCAAGTTGCGACTTCAATCTATCTAACAATGACATTGGTATCCGTTTCTTATAGTGCAGGACTGGTTTGGAGTTTTCTTTCATATTTATTACGAACTTTCCCGGAAATTTACCCAAACCCTCAAAAACATCACGATTATTTTGCAAAAACTCCTCCCTTGTTTGTGACAAGCACACGACCGACCCTACATCAGTTCGACTTACCAATCCAAATCTTTCACATGACTCGAGCCCTAGAATCGGTTCGCACACGACATCAACAACAATAAAGTGAGACGACTGTTCCGTTTTTGACTGTTCATCCAAACATTTTAATTTAACTGTTCCGAAAACACTTACTTTATTTCCATTATAATCATAAACCGAATAATATTCATTTTTATACCTTTCATGAGCATGAAATGGTATTATAACTTTGGTCCGATGTTTGTAAGTACCAGAACAAAAAGAGATAGACCCATTAAAATGCATACTTATATGATCAGAACGTCGAGCTGAGTTGATTTATCCATGTCCGTCTGTCCGTCTGTTTGTATGCAATCTTGTCTCTCAGTTTTCGAGATATCCGGATCAAATTTGGTAGGTGGGTGTATTTTTATAATGTATTAATCATTTGTCGGAACCGGAAGAATCTGACCACTATAACATATAGCTCCCATACAACTGATTGTTCAGATATGAGATTTTTCGTTATAACTTCACCATTTATGCAGCTACGAACATGAAATTTCGCAGAACTTGCACCCAATATCAACAGAATGCTTACAGTGAAAATTAAAAAGATCGGATAACAATAACCTATAGCTCCCATACAACTGATTGTTCAGATATGAGATTTTTCGTTATAATTCATCCATTTATGTAGCTAGGACCATGAAATTTCGCGCTGTTTTCACTCATTATCAGCAGAAGACTTACAGTGAAAATAACGAAGATCGGTTCACTATAACCTGCAGCCCCCATACAACTGATTGTTCAGATATGAGGTCTTTTATCATATCTCCTCCATTTATGCAGCTAGGAACATGAAATTTCGCACCATTTTCACTCATTATTAACAGAATACTTACAGTGAAAATAACAAGGATCGGGTGACTACAACATATATCTTCCATACATCTGATTGTTCAGATATGGGATTTTACTGTAAAACTCCTTTATTTGAACAGCTAAAAGCGATAAATTTCGTAAGATATTTTATAAATAATAATACAAAGTCTACTGAGAAAATCGTCAAAATCTATGCTGTATAAGCTTTATCTCCTATAGCACTGATTGTTCAGATACCAGTTTTTGCGATATATTTCCTTTATGTAGGAAACTAAACCCAATAAATTGTGTTACCGGTTTACATACCGATCACATAGCAGTGAAAATCACTTAGATTGGTGCCATATAAAGTATATCCTCCATACCTCTGATTGTTTAGAGGCGATTTTTTATATAAGTATGTAACTGCTCTACCGATGTATGCAGATGTATTCAAAATCAGTAATCTGTCAAACTAAAATTTGCAGATGTTCATGAAAGGTATGAAGCCTTCGGCATAGCCGAAGACAGCGCTGCTCTTACTTGTTGTTTTCTAATCTTATTCCAAAATTTGCAGAATGCAGTCCACATCCGATCCTGTATCAAGCTTAAACCTAACCAATTTATTCGCTATTCGGTATTCCTTGTACCATCGCTTCCTCTCATTTCCAACATAGTTTGAATTTATTCTATAAATACAATCTACCATAATAAACCTGTTCGCACTTTCATCAATGTTTTGTACAAAATTACCTGTGCCTTCCCAGTTGAGGGAGTGTTGCTATTGTTTTACATAGTTATAGCTGCTGTCCGGTTTCGTTCCTTTGTTGCCCGCTTGCTTTCCTTTTGATTTGCACCAACGTTGGAAATGACCTTTGCGTCCACATGATCGGCAATTGATATCTCTAGCTTTGCATGTTTCCAAATGCCTTGCTGCGAAATCGCCACCACAGTTATAGCAACGACGTGTTACTGCGTTGACTGTTTTCTTTGGCTCCTGTTCAGCCACACTCTTAACACTTGTTTGACTAGTTGTATTCAACAACGCCTTATGTGCATTTGCAGCCTCATACATCTTGCACGTTTCAATGACTTTCTGCAATGACTCATCCTTTCCTTCCAATAACTTCAATTGTAACTTCTTGTCATGCACACCAATGACAATTCGTTCCTTCAACATACGATCATTGTATGATTGTCCATCCAATTTGTATTCACAAAACTCAATTTGTTTGCGAAGCTCTGTTTCAAACTCTACAAAAGGCTGCTTTTCTTTTTGTACAATATTGTGAAATTTGAACGATTCCATTAGTATGTTCTTCTTTAGTATACAATATCCATCAAACGCTTTCAAAACATCATCCAGGGTTCGCGGATTATTATTAGCATTTGGTGACACAGCCTTAGCATTTTGATTTCCCAGAATCCCATCAGTTGTCCCATCGTTCGGGAACAATGTGTTGTATATCTCCATAGCTTGGGAGCCGAGTAACCACAAAAATGTTGCTATTTTTTCTGGTTCCGTTTTAACATTTTTCCCCGTTGCCATCATGTACATTAAAAATGTACGTTTCTACGTTGGCCACCCCTTCGCCAAATCTGCGCAATCCAATTCCGTTGGCAGTCGCTCGTTCGACATGAGCTTGAGTTAAATGTTCGAATTTTCAAACAATAATCCAAAATATTTACGACAAATATTTTTATGATGCTAAATTGGTGATTATATCGACTCTCCACCGCGTGATGTCTTCAAAATCCGACGAATTACAAAATGGCGTTCAATTTCCCAACAGGAAGCCTTTGTTCGATGCCGCATACAATTCGATTTTCGTTAATCCACAAAAATTCGCGATTGTCTTGGTAATCCACTTTCCAAAATATTTTCCAGTCGTTGTTTAATAATTTTCCTCCTGACACCATGTAGCGTTTGTGTATTTAGGGGTTAGTTAAAAGACTTTAATTACACGTGAAAATGCAGCTGTGTACTTTTTATTTTTCTCCAGATAGTGATGTGCGATACAATCTCATAGCAATATATTTTCTGGGTGCTTTCACACAGAACATTTATGGGTTCGTTCATAC
Organism: Rhagoletis pomonella; assembly: GCF_013731165.1. Lineage (NCBI taxonomy): Eukaryota > Metazoa > Arthropoda > Insecta > Diptera > Tephritidae > Rhagoletis > Rhagoletis pomonella. The sequence continues at coordinate 25,272 of NW_023458662.1, forward strand.
AATATATTGTTGGGTACATTCATACAATACATTTATGGCCGCATTCATACAATATGTTGATGGGTGCATTCATACAAAACATTGATGGTGCGTTCATACTATGCACCTAATATTCAATACTGCCCAGGCAGTGACATTGACTAACAATATTATTACACTCACCGCGGTCGGTGCCATAAGCTAGGGAAGCCCAAATCAGCACATATGTGTCGCGGGCGACTGCGCGTGCAAAGCTTTGCACAGCGGTGCTGGGCAAGCGCCATGATTCAATAATACAAGGTTAGATAATTATTGACAGCCGCGGTTTGACACTCCCTTACAAAAGGTTGCATTTACGAAGGAAAGAGAAAGGGCAAGAATGCAATCCCTTGTTGCGAAAATGGTAGTAGAAAAGTACGCAAAGTAGGTAATTAGTAGTGAAATTCCTTTTATAAATTCTAATGTATTTGCAGCAAATCTGGCATTTTAAACGAAATTTTGAACGTAATACTGGTATATCTCCGTGAATTACGTAAATTTATTGTGCTCTTTAGCTGTATAAAAACTGCAAAATGACTCAAAATTAAAATAAGACTACTATGAGATCGATTTTAAAACAATTTATGTTTTCATCAGTTAAATGTGCTTCATATGCATATACAAATAAACATATTGCATAAAAGCTTATACTTTTATTTCACACAAAGCTACACTTTTTCCAAGTAAATTTGCAAAGAAGCAACACGGTGCCGCTGCTAAGGGAGCGGTGCGAGAGAGACGACTGTCAGTTTATCGAACCTTGTATTATTGAATCATGGGCAAGCGCGGAAGCCAAAAGTTATCGGAAGGGGAAAACGAAGTCAACAGAATAGTGAGATTGTATGTGTGACAGTGATGGAAAATGAGTGTGCATTGTGCCATTTTCGGCCCTTTCGGAAGCAGCCGGCACCTTCAGCACAATCGATTGATTTTCGGCACTATTTTTGCGTAACTCAATACAATTAATAAATATTTCTTTCGGATCCGCAATTAAAAATATTTTTTTTACATTTAATCGTATGTGCTTAAACTGATAAATGATATAAACATAGAAACGCAAGCAGAAGAATCTCGCTTCCACATTCTGCATATGCGCTTAACACTTTTGTTTAAACAAATTTGTCGAAATTTCATCTCTAAAGCAAATATTAAATATCATTTAATATATACTTTAGATTTAAATAATCATTTTTAGTGGTGGGCGAGTCCGAGATATTTAAATGATCGAGAAAGTACATTCAATTCGCGTAGATTTTTGAGAAATTTTTTCGTTGAAGGTGTTGCACTTTTTTTCCATACTGAAATTTGTGTACATCATTTATCATTGTCTAAGAAAAACTATAAAATAAAGCTTAATTTAAAATATTGGAATAAAAAACAACAACGCTACACGCGCACTCATCCATATAACATAAAATGCGAACGTTCGTTATATGGAAGAAAGTGCGCAACACCGCAAACAGAAAAATTCAAAAAATCAATGGTATTTTCTAGATACTTCAAACTTGCACCTTATTATACTAGATTGAATGGGCTACAAAATTGTTAACCCAAAACATGTCTACAAATTCTGAACAAAAACTGTGAAAATTTGATGAAACTTTGTTGATTTTTTTCATTCTTCCAAGTTTCGATTTATTTACAAGGTTTTTGTTTGATAATGAGCTACAATTTTATAAAAAAAAATAATTAAAATTATTAAAAAAAAAAAATAAATTCCGGGTGACCGTGTAATTTTGTCAAAGATGGAGACAATGATGATAAAACATTAATACATAAAATGAGATCACTATCGATAAAATGGAAATCCTCAAGGGAAATTTATAATTTCAACGCATGGAATTTACATACATTTTTTTACTTTCAACCCCCGAATTGCTCAATTACTTATATTTCTGCAGGATCGCCATTAGGTAAATTGCATTTCCAAAGATTTTTTCAAAATAAATAGCGATGAGGGATATTTTACCCGCCGGTGATAAGAAATCGCAATCACCATAACGCACATCACTAATATTACTGTTCACAATCACGTTTACATTCAAAATTACAATTCATAATTTCGTTTTGTAGCAAATATGAAATATAGGTACGGTGACCATATTTATGAGAGCCGTATACGGGACAAAAAATAATTTTTCAAATTTTTTCCACAACAGCTTACAGATTATAAAGCCTTCTTCAATGATCCTGGATGAATTAGCCCTGAAACAGTATCATTTTAGTAATACCACAAATTTTTAGGATAATTTTCTCGAGAGTTTTACCGCGTAAAATTTCAGAAAAAAAATCGTTAAATTTAAGTCGCTAAGGCGTACCATTAATTTTTAGCAATTTGTTTTTTTGTTGACGATGCTACGCATTTTTTCATACGAAGTAAGTATGTTCGACGATTTTTTGAAAGAGAAGCAAATGAGCAGCACTTTACACTCATACTTTATTATACTCAATTTTAATGTGTTACAAAACTGCAAACCAAATTTTTTTCTGAAGATTCTAGTAAAAAATTAAAATTTTGGTGAAACATTGCAGAATTAATTTTTATAGTTTTTTACACAAAGGTGGAGATTTGGTATTAAATATATGATTTTTGATAGGAAAAGATATTTACTTTCATAAAATAAATAATAATAATTAAATAAACTAAGGCAAAATAGCCAAAACTTTCTAAAATGTGAAGTCCTAATTTCTATTTTGGCCAACGTATGTATTCCTTTATTCGAATCAGAGGCATTCAAATTGGAAAATAATAACTGTTTATTGAAAAAATTACTATCATATACTAACATTATTTGAAACTCGTTCATAGGCATGCCATTTTAATGACCTGTTAAGGCGTCGAAGTACCGAATACGGGACAAATACAGGACATTAAAAGAAATACAGAACATTTGCCGTTCCGTTTAAAATAAACAAATTACCAGGACAATGGGTCATAAAAGAGGACTTTCCCGTATAATATAGGATGGATGGTCACCGTAAATATAGGTATATTCATTTACTTAAATGTAAACGGATTAAGAATCAAAGTGCTAGAAGAGATTTGAGCGTTTGGTACAAAAAGTATTTGTGATGTTGAAATCGTACTTAAAATCGGCAAATTGTACTTTTTTACTCTTAAAATTAAGTGTACTGAAAAAAGTACAATTGTACTTAAAATATCAACACTGTTTCACTGGCGTGACAAAGTACTTGCTGCAGCGACGCCAGATTTGAGCGTACCCAATTTTTTACCAATAATAACTCATGCGAGGGATTTGGGTATTGGGCATTTTACAAGCCTATTAGGACGTATACATATCTGTGTTCGTATAGAATAGTAGCTTATGTCGGAAGACTGGCTTTAATATAATGAACCATTCGCAGCATACGATTGCGAAAGACTCCCTGGCGCCGAGTCATTGAAGAACTCTTGGAAAATAAACGTAAAAGAGGCAGTTGTGATGCTAGCAAGTCAATATTCGTATAAAGTCTCATAAAAAAATTCCTTGTGGTTTAAAGAATATAGGAAATGGTCGCCAATTAGAACTTTTGCTTTAAAAGAAAAGTATACATAGCGCATTTACTCAATACTTGGTCTGGCATCACAGTTTGAGGATTGATGTGCTCAGCTCACTGTTGCCAAGGTCGTGCATTTTGCACGCTAGTGCTTTTGGGAAACCAAAAAGCCAAAATAATTGGAATTCAATGCTTGATGCGGTATTTAGTGATGCTTTTTTAATTTAAGCACACCGAATGCATAGGTACATATTTATGTATGTATACACTATACACTAATATTCTACATTGAGATGGAATTCATTTACTGAATAAAATGTGAGGAATAGGTAAATTAATATGTTTTGCGTTGTTATAAATGTATTGAAATTAATTTATTAATAAAAACTTGAGGAAATGGATATGTATATACACTTTTTACTGAATAAAAAAATTATTAAACATGATAGTAAAAACTTGGCGCTTTTGTTTTGGAAAAATTGGCTTTTTCTGGTGGCCTGATGCCACACTGGCTCAGTTGTCGCAAAAGTACACATACATACACGCATTTTTACTTGAAAATAAGTGTGTTGTGGTTAATACCCTGCAGGGAAACCGCGGACTAGTGAATAAAATTTCTAGTTCCGTACTAGGTCTTTATCGCCAAAAAGGAACTAGTCCGATAGGAACTAGATCACCCACCAGTCCAAAATCGGCGAAAAGTGGTACTTTTAAGAAACCAATTTTTTTCAGTTTTTTTCATTAGAAATCCATATCTAAAGTGACGAATTTAGAAATGGTTCGGAACTATAGAAAAAGGGATGCAGAACGAACTAGATCCTATTTGTCGAATTTAGAACTATTTCCGAACTATCGAATAAGGGATGCAGCGGGGGCTTGTTTGCTTTACATAGATATGTTTTCGGCGGCTTTTTCGTTCAAATACGCTTCTATTCTGTGCTTCGCAGAGGCTTTTTCATAGCTTGGTAATACAAAACTAAAATTTGTGTTAACATTTCAACGTCTTGGGACCGTCTGGCATCTAAGAAATAACAGCGAGCACCTCAGCAAACTCAGCTACAGCTAAAGGTATGTAAACGTACATTTCTTACAATCAATCATTCAAACAAATTTCTTTTCAAATTGAAAACACATTTCTTCCAAAATAACTTAACATCGCACACACGGAAGAACCAAAAAGACAAACAAATCATGATACTTTTTTCTTTCGTCCGTCGATTTCAGAACTGGTTCGGAACTATAGAATTTAGGACTAGTTCGGAACTATCGAAAAAGGGATGCAGCGGGCGGCAATTGACACATCCTAGGACATCGCCATGTTAAATTCGCCAGTTGCTTGCATGCAAAAGAGATTTATCGCGAACCAGTACTGGGTCTAAATGTACTAGAAGCGCACCAGTTCAGAACTAGAGATTTTCCCACAGGGTATGTATACGATGGCATCTCCGTACAGCTCATTTCACCTCGCCTAGCACGCTCGCGTGCTCGCAGTTTGCCCGCGACGTCGACTGCGTGCACCTTTGCTGTGCATCCCTACCATAAGCTATCAAATCCATTTTGTTGTTCGATTCCATGCGTTCAATGCGTTTCATATTTTGTGGCAGATGAACGCAAATTCTCTACATACATATATTGCATGCCAAGTTCGATATTAACATCGCCTTGAATAGATTCTTATTTGACTTGTGAACTTGGCAGTCAAATTTTTCACATTCCATTTCATCTTTATTTCGCTGCGTGCTAATTTTGACACTAAAGCTGAAGCTCCATAGCAGGTTTTTCAGACGTTGCGGCTTTGGAAGTCGTTCAGGGCTCGAATCGTCACATAAGATATCGTATTACTCGTCACGTAAAAACACATTTTTCGAACGTACTCTCTATCCCATTTAGTTTATACGACTGACGTATCACGTAATTTTCTTTCGTATGGTTTCCGATCCGTGAACGGATATTACGATTCGAGCCTAGGCTTTACAGGCTTTTCCGGCGAGCAACTTCACAACAAACTTTGGGCACTTGACGTTTTTTCAAACCTTTGACATTTCGCAGTAAATGGGAAGGATGGTGTGGGAATGAGTTTTCCGACAAATGAGATATCGACTTATAAATACTAGTTCGATAAAAGTGATACTTCTTTTACCATTTAATTTTAATTTATTCAGAACTTTTGTTCTCCTTTTTCATATTAATGTTCCAAAAATCAATAATTTTTCCTTGCATTTGATTGCCTTGATTTCCTTAAAATATTGTTAGTGTTATCGATTACACCATTGCAATAATCATATTCACAAGTACTGAGTAACTGTCAGACGACGCCTGAAATGCCTGTAAAGCCTGAAACAAGTTCGAAATTGGGCATTTTTCTGGCTTTTCAGAGATTGGTTATGGAATGAAATCATCTTTCAGGCTTGAGCGCCTCAAGCCGCAATGCCTGAAAAACCTGCTATGGAGCTTCAGCTTTACACTTTTCTAAGGAAAAGTAAAAAAAAATCTAGTTTTATCAACAGATCTTTGACAAACAATATTCGATAGTTACGTAGTTCTTACCTCATTAAGGTCAGACCTATGTACAGATTTTTAAATATTTGAGCATCGATTTTTTTTTTTTTAGCAAGACGTTGAACATTTCTGCTGTAAATCCCTGTTGAAGGATTCAATGAATATCCCAAAAATATTTGCCGAAAAGTAAACAAAATGGTTCTTGAAAATTTCTCTGAAAATAAATTTTCCAAACAGCTTCATTTGAAATGATCGAAATGAATATAATATCAAATGCAAATCGCGAAAAAGTAGTTTAAACTGTGCACACTTCTTCTTTCATGTCTAGTTGTTTTTCTAAGATTGGTCCACAAAATCATAATACAGAAAAGAACACATGATCAAGTAGAAGTGGAATCTTGCACAACTGCCCATTTTTATCTCGGTTTGATAGCTTGAGAAATAATAGGTTTAAAGCAGCGATGCGCAGAAACAGCTTTTACTCTGCACGCGCCTATGCCAAATGTATTGGAAGCTTAAAAGAGCTTTGCCCGCGGGCAAGGCAGTGCCAGTGCCCATCAGTGGATTAAAGACACTTATATCAAACTTGATAAATCTGATTTTTAACCAGATTTGTTACACAAATACTCTTATGTGCGGCAAAAAAATATTGGCTTAAATTTGTTATTTTGTTTGCCAAATATACTTTCGCATTCGCAAAAGCTCCGCATTGATTATTGCGAATGCGAAAGCGAATGCGAATGTAAAAATTAATGCGGAAGCTCCGCGGTTGCGAATGGGAATGCGAATATTCGCAACAACCCTGGTATGTATATACATATGTGTATTTTTAACCAAAATAAAATCGTAAACTACTAGATACTGTTTAACTTATTTACCGTATTCACTTTTGACGAATTCAATGGTACAACAGATGAATCTGCAGAATTACTTTTCGAAGACGTTAACGCGGAAATACAGATTTATTTCAAAACATCAGAAAACAAAAGTTGTGACGATGTTTTAAAATTTTGAAAGAATTTTTTCTGTGTCAGGCAAATTTTTAGAAGAAAGGCGTACACGATTGCTTGGCGAAAACCTCGACAAAATATTATTTTTAAACAAAAATATGAGCTAATGTTATTTTAAAATTATATTCAATGAAAATGGAATTAAAAAATAATAATTAATAGTGCGTTCATGCCAGGCAAGGCGTTTGGCCAAGCTTTTGTAACAATGCTCGTGCGATAAAGCCTATTTATATGAAATGCTATTTAAATAAATAAAGTCTCAATTCGAAAAACAAAATTCCGTGAAGAAGCGTGCGTGAGCGTGCGTGAACGTAGGCGAAAATCACTCACGTGCCCATCTCTAGTACTCATAAATCATACTTATTTCCTTCAGCTCTTTGCACATCAAGCCAAGGAGAGTTGAAGATTGCGCGCGTCAGGCATGTTGTTAAGTATGAGTATGATAGATACCTCTTGCTTAAGGGTGGATATGACGATCGAGGGATATCCTCAGATTGATCGTACTCGCTGCGCTTCTCTGGTAAGTATATAGATTTTTAAATAGTTGGAAACCCTCTTCAAAATTATTACTTCTGGTTAAGAGTGCATTTAAATGCGTTTCAATCGTTGCATTCGTTGCAATATTTTACTCAAGATATAAATATTTAAGTCACTAAAATATTAGATAGGTGGCAACCCTAAAAGTTTTTGTTTTTACCTCAACCAGTGAAGCTGTCCATCAAAGTGGTGCTTCAGTTATTCAATTTGATGGAGTATAATGGAATATATGACGCTTTATTGACCGGTTATAGTGCACCGAGAAAAAAATTACTTCTAATAACTACAAGATTGTCTCTATGATTTGTTTCTAGACGACGGAGTGCGTGCAGGGAAAAAAAGCGAAGAGATTTTCATAGACAATTTCTTATTGATTTTATTTAGAGATTCTTATTAATTTTATGGAAGAGTATCTTCTTAATTTAAGAAGAAAACTTATTGTACCAATTATTTCGTGTTTTTTTTCCAGGATTTGCCAACATTCGCTCTCAAAGAGAAAAATATCAAAAAAAACAAAAACAACAAATAAACACTACTATAATAAAATTGTAGTTTAAAAAACTAAAACCTCCCTATTATAATTGCCATTCGTACTGTCATCAGGTATGTAACTTGAGAATAGAAATCGCTGCATCTTTTAGGCGCATCAATATTACATAGTTACATCCCGAGCTAATAAAAGGAAGGTAATAATAATAATTAGGGTAATTGCTTTTGCCAATTCACAAGAAAAATGGAAACCAGTGTTACCGACCACTTAAAAAGTATCTTTAAGTTAGGGCTGCCATAATCCTGAACCCACTCGACCAGGACACTTATTCCTTGATATTATAAGCAACAGTGGTATTTATTAAATTGAGCAAATGGCCTGGCACTCTGGAAAAAGACCAGATGAGCTCAAGCATCGAATGTTGACAACAGCAAGATTCCCGATATAAGCTACTATTCCATACGAACACGGATATGTTTATATTTTTAGCATTACAAATTGGATTCAATAAGCATTTTAAGTCTCAATAAAACATATTTGATCTGAACCTTAAATTCCTCAAAGAGGTATGATTTTTACGAACTAAAAACAGCATAAAAGAACTTCTTCCAAAGACCTTCAGAAGTACGTCCTACAAAAGCCCTTCTGGAAGCTCTTCTTTGAGTAGCGAAAGCAGAAGCCCTTCAGTTTGTGCCACTCCGTACAAAAAACGAAGGAGTAAGGAATGACTTTCAGAAAGGCCTTTCGGAAGAGATTTTAACTCCTGAAATCATCTACTGCGTAGTATGAACTGGCACTTTTTTGGCACTTTCCTGAAGATACAAAACTATATTTTAACCAAATAAACTAAAAAGAAAGAAAGTAAACTCACCAGATATTGCTCAGCATGTTAGAAAAACTGTTTCATTATCGATTTTCGACTACTAATGACAAAAAGCTTAACCTTTTCTTTCAAAACAAAAATCTTCTAAATTAGATTAAAAAACAGGACATTTTAAGTGTGGACCAGGACACCAGGACAATTTGTCTAAATCAGGCCAAATCCTGGAAAACCAGGACGTCTGGCAGCCCTACTTTAAGTACATTTGATCAAGTAGTAGATTTGTTAGGCGTTCACGGGGCATTATTATATACAGTTTAATGTAGTAAACGCTGAGATGCGTAAAGGTAAAGCACAAAAAATATTATTTCCAATATAATAAAAATAATATTCGCATTTTTTTGTACTTTTGAAATAATTTTTCCTCAATATTTCATATGATTTTTGTGCTCAACTCTCTGGTAGTAGGTACTATTTTAGCTCCTATTTATTTCAAAACTTATTTTGTATATCAATGCCACCCTGTTTGTCGCTGTAGTCACTGTTTCCGCACTTCGCACTTTGGTACCAAAAGCGGTGCATTTTGCATCGAGGTTACTTTGGCACTGTTTTCCATAAAATGTTTTTTTTTTAATGCAATTAATAAAGTTTAGTTTAACTTATTTAGTTTAATTTATTTCATGAAAAATACAACTTTAACTAAATCAAAGAACCTTAATCAACTTAAGTAGATTATTTGATGGTGCTTTTAAGTCGAAAATGGTACTGTTTTGGTAAAAGTTTGGTATTAATAAATTGTTTAATGCGGAAACCGTGGCTAAAGTAAGTTTGATTTTGCCGAACATAAAAGCATTTGAGGCATTCCAAAGTGACGCGTGAGACATTTCAACTAGTCTTCGCTCAAATTTTATGTAATTTGTTCTTTGCTATTAGTTTAACTATTAAGTTTTCTACTTTATTAGTTTCGTATTAAAATCGTTTATGACTTCAAGTGCTAACATTTTGAAACTTGTTAAATTATTAAAGAAAAATTACTTTGTTTGAGCAAGCGCGAATGAAAACGACCCCAGGGTTGCCACTTTGGTAAATTGTTACCAAAATTGGTAGAAAAAATCTGGGTTGGTAAAAAGGTAATTTTTTTCTCATTTTGGTAGATTTTTGTTGAACTTTTCGTTACCGGATTATTTTTCGTAGTTATAATTATATTATAAATTTCTCTGCATACTTTTTATATACTTGCATACGTATAAATGTATATCGATATAAAGCGAACATATCGTGCTCCATTCAAAACTCATACTACTGGAATCCCGAGGAGCTTTTGATTGCCTAAATATTTTAAATGATTATTTAAATATAAAGAAAAAATTTACAGGTATGTAGTGAAGCACTAAAATTGTTCGAAAAAAAAATGAAATCAACGCTATTTTTTATCAATAGAAATTGTTAAATAAAAAAACACAAAAGACTGGCGGCAAAAAATTAAAAAAAATCAACTGGAACCACATTGTGAGCTATACTCAAGTATTATTTGATTTAAAACTCGGTAACTTCCGATTCCAAAAATTCAGAGTAAAAAATTCGAAATTTGGACGAAATTTTTTTGAATTTTTCTAAATGTTGTATATAGTTTGAATCCTTAATTTTTATGGATTTAGTTAAAGCAACAAAAAATTGTTACTTCAAAAACATTGCGAATAATAAAAAAATCACCAAGTGCTTTTTTGAGTCACTGTATTTGTCTATAATAACTCGAGTTGAAGTTTTTCAAATTATGTATGAAGTTTCGTTGTTGCCTTTGGTTTCATCACTTCCGCTTTGAAGGAAACTGCGAAAATGCCAAAAATATGACTCAAATACCGCACAATTAGTTAAATAAAAAGTTTCTTAAAAACAATTTTAGTTCTTATTGAAATAACTAAAAAAATAAAAAAACTATGGTTTTAATTAAAATAAATAAAAAAATAACAAAGCTATAGTTTTTATTAAAATAACAATAAAAAATTTATTGGTAGATATTTTCCAGATTAGGTAGATTTTTCTCAAGTGGATGGTAAATATTTTTTTTCGTCAGTGGCAACCCTGAACGACCCGCTGTCACTTTGGAATGCCCCAAAGGCTTTTATATAGACTGTTCCAGTACTCCAGGATTTAGTTACATAGAAATAGCACTGAAGTTCTTATAAATGTGTACGTAATTCAACGACTTATGATTAATTCCTCGAGTACTGGAACAGACTACTAGTTGGCGGCGTGAGTTAAAAATTTTCGAAATTTATTCATAGAATACAATTACGCGTGCGAACTTGATATCGGTGCTGTAAATTAAATGATTACATAAAAAGTGAATTAGACATAATAAAATAAAAAGGGAACTATTTTAGTGCTTGCGTTTGTGAAATTAAAAACGCTCATAAAAACATGGGCGACGCCTTTGCAAACTATGTGAATGATGAATTCTCCGAGGACCCATTGAATGTATTTCCTTTGTTTTCATCTTAGGAGTTGAATGAGGAGGTATGCTCACTCCCCTTCGAGCACGGAGTCGATTCATTTGCCGTTTTAAAAATTATGGATTTAGATGACATACAAACACTATTTGATAGACTACCAGAACATTTTTTCCGGGCAAGGCTGAAGTTTAAAGCAGGACTAATACAATGGCGGAAAGATCTGGTCAGTCGAATGTGAAATCGAACACGTTCCGGACACATCAAAGTAAATCAGCAGCCTTTCTCTTTCGTGGTGTAATTTACATCGCACTTTTAAAATTATCATAAATTAATAATTTATTTTTGAGCTATAGGCCGTATGTTAAATAAAACATTAAATGTTTTTCTGTTTTATTTACTTTTTAGTTTTATTTTGGTCGATATTTCGAGTTCAGTCTGAAGGCATCTTCAGGACTAAAAAAGGAAAACAATATTTTTACATCATCACAATATAAACCAACAAAAACATACATATGCACAAGTGTATTAAAACGACTTACACTATTAGCTTTGTCCGGTCGACTAATCATATGTTAAAATGTATAATAACAGACAAGCACGAAGGAGATATTAAACATAAACAGGAAAACTAATAATTAAAATACAGTAATTGTAAACAAAATTTTTTTTTATACAAGCAACAATACATGAAGTGCTGAACAGTAAGACTAAGAAATGTTTGTATGTCATCTCAGCAGAGCAATATTGTTGTCCGAAGAAATCTTGGCAACGGACGGACGATGAGTTAAACATGAACACACGATCACACGACACCTACACTGTAGGTTTGGTGTTGTGCGTTAGAACTAAATTGCGATAAACGTGACCGCAATTGTCGGTGTCCGTTTTATAGTTCATCCTTTTGTGATTAGGGGTGTTCATAATATGTATCATCTCTAAAACATAGCGTTTATTATAGATTTTCTCTTCTAGCAAGATTGCTACTTTAACAAAGTCGGGATAATGTCCCGTATCCAGGCAATGAGATGACAAGGCTGTCTTATTGTCCGCCGAATTATTCCTCAACGTAATGCTTGATTTGAGAGCGGAAATCCTTGTCTTTAATTTCGATTTTGTTGTCCCCACATATACCATATCGCATACGTGGGACGCGTCGCCACTGCATGGTATTCTATAAATTACATCAGACTTCTCATTTATTGGAATTTTATCTTTGGTATTTGAGTAAACTTGTTTCAGCGTATTGTCATAACCCTGCAAAAAATTGTGCGACTAATTTTTAAAGATAGTATTCCGAGATTACTCTCAATCGGGTACAATTGGGCATTAATTAGTCGCAACTAGTCTCATACGGGTACTAATGGAGATCAATTAGTCTCGACTCATCCCTTATGGGTATAATTGGAGTTCAATTAGTCCCCAACTCATCTCTAACGGGTACTATTAACGATTTAATGATATGTACGCACTTAGTCAATGAAATTTCATGTGCGGCGTTGGCACGCAGAGAGAGTATTCGCCTAACAAAACTGAGCACCCCGGTTCGAATCTCAGCTGGCGCAAATTTTTATTTTTATTTTTTAAAAGTGACTAGTCGCTTTTTATACCCATTCGCGTATAAAGGTGAACAATTAGTCTCTTCATAGGACATGCTCGAACAAAAGTGATCAGTTCATTCCATATAAAGAGATCAAAAGTGGTATTAGTCGCATGCTCCTTTGCGATTGCTCCCGGAGTCATCCCGGATTAGTCCCATTTTTTGCAGGGAAGTAAACGCTATGCGGAAATTGTCTTTGTCATATATTTTCGAGTATTTAATTCTCTCCGATAATCCTGGTACATATGTTGCCGGTTTATACATTTGGTTGTTCCCGTTACTATTTGATTTCACTTTACCCCTCTGGACACAGAAGTCCGCAGGATATCTTTGATAGTGGCAATGTTCTTCTTATGATAATTTTCGTCACTTATACTGAGGACTCTTTTTATAAAATTTTTGGCGGTATTTCGAATTATTTTCTTCTCATGTCTCGAGTTAAAATTAATGAGCCTCCCTGATGCTGTAGGTTTCTTATGCCAGTCATCTGTTAATTTGTTATTTTTCCTTATTATTAGGGTGTCCATATTTTTCTATTTCTAATGTAAATTTTATTTTCTTGTTGTAATTGTTGAATGTGTTAAGCATCTTGTCAATATTTTCTGTTCTAGCAATTGCAAAGATGTCGTCGACATATTTAGTTACTAATCGGGGTTTGCTTTCGGCGTCATTTTCAAATTTGATTAATAATTCCTCCATTACTATGTCTGCGATAACCGGTGAAGCGGGGGAATGCATAGCATTCCTGACTTTTGCTCGTAAATCTTGTCGTTATATTTGAAATAGCAATTCTCTTTAATGCAAAATTTCAATATGGTTAAGAAAAGGTCTTTGGTTAGAGTTGTATGTTCTTGTATTGGACTCCACTTGGAATCTATTATCTCTATGGCTAAATCCACGGGTATGCTTGGAAAAAGCGAGACGACATCAAACGACACAAGACTTTCATCGTCGTAAATATATGTATTTCCGATATTTTTTTTAAACTCGACTGCGTCTTTCACATTAAACTTGGAGGACATTGTTACATTTTTGAGAACGCGGACAACATATTTACATAAGTTATAGGACGGAGAACTGATGGACGAACATATAGGTCTTAGTGGGATTCCTTCTTTGTGAATTTTAGGCATACCGTAAATTCTAGGGGGATTGGCCGTTTTGAAAGTTAGGTTATTCCTTTCTTTTAAATCAATCACTTTGTTTGTGTACATTTTCTCTACAATTTCGTTATTTTTAACTTGTAATTTATTCGTGGGATCCCGTTTCAAAACCCTGTATGTCGAAATGTCATTGACTATTTTCTGCTACTTTATATCGTATTCCGATTTTTCTATCATTACAGTTACGTTTCCTTTGTCCGCATTGAGAATTAAAAGTTGGTCATTTGTTTTTTAGGAACGTCTTAGTAGAATGTAGGGTATCACGAATAAATCTATCTCTAATGGTGATAGTCATTTTATTGAGGTGGTCTCCTATTAATGTCGTCAGATTATTTCTTTCTATTTCCTGATTTTCTTTATCTTTAATCGTCTGTATGCAGCTTTCCCCATCTGCAATAATTTTAAAAAGTGGAAAATCTTCCTTGGTCATTGGTAAGGCAAATGTAGGTCCCAAGGCACAAGGAATCCCACTAAGACCTATATGTTCGTCCATCAGTTCTCCGTCCTATAACCTATGTAGATATATTGTCCGCGTTCTCACAAATGTAACAATGTCCTCCAAGTTTAATGTGAAAGACGCAGTCGAGTTTAAAGAAAAGATCGGAAAAACATATATTTACGACGATGAAAGTCTTGTGTCGTTTGATGTCGTCTCGCTTTTTCCAAGCATACCCGTGGATTTAGCCATAGAGATAATAGATTCCAAGTGGAATTCAATACAAGAACATAAAACTCTAACCAAAGGCCTTTTCTTAACCATATTGAAATTTTGCATTAAAGAGAATCGCTATTTCAAATATAACGTCAAGATTTACGAACAAAAGTCAGGAATGCATATGGGTAGTAATGGAGGAATAATTAATCAAATTTGAAAATGACGCCAAAAGCAAACCCCGATTACTAACTAAATATGTCGACGACATCTTTGCAGTTGCTAAAGCTCTGTATGCAGCTCTCAAGAAAACGGTCAAGAAAAAATTGCCATTATTTCGCCTGTGTGTCCAAGGAATTTTGACATTTTTGATACCTCACAGCCTGTTGCCTCACTCTTTCCTCAAGAAATAATGGAACGGGCATATATTTCTGTTGCAAACCTGGGCTGCCTTGTGCTCTTTTTTCACAAAAAAACTTTAGAAAACCGTAGTAGAAAGCGTAGTAAATTTCTTAAGAACTGCGTACTGCCTTAAGGAAATTTCACTCAAGAAAATTTCTTAGCCATTTCTTGTACGTCATTTTGTGCGGAGTTTTTGCTTTTCTTGAGAGCTGCATACAGGCTTTAAAACAGAAAATATTGACAAGATGCTTAACACACTAAGCAAGAAAATAAAATTTACATTAGAAATAGAAAAGGATGGACAATTAGCCTACCTGGACACCCCAATAATAAGGAAAAATAACAAATTAACAGTTGATTGGTATAAGAAACCTACAGCATCAGGGAGGCTCATTAATTTTAACTCGAGACATGAGAAGAAAATAGTTCGAAATACCGCCAAAAATTTTATAACAAGAGTCCTCACGACAAGTGACGAAAATTATCATAAGAAGAACATTGCCACTATCAAAGATATCCTTCGGAATAATGAATTTCCACATTGCTTAATTAATAAGCTTACCCGCGACTTCTATGTCCAGACCGGTAAGGAGAAATCAAATAGTGACGGGAACAACCAAATGTATAAACCGGCAACATATGTACCAGGATTATCTGATAGAATTAAATACTCAAAAAGATATGACAGGGACAATTTCCGCATAGCGTTTACTTATGACAATACGCTGAAACAAGTTTACTCAAATACCAAAGATAAAATTCCAATAAATGAGAAGTCTTATGTAATTTATAGAATACCATGCAGTGGCGACGCGTCCCACGTATGCGATATGGTATATGTGGGGACAACAAAATCGAAATTAAAGACAAGGATTTCCGCTCACAAATCAAACATTAAGTTGAGCAATAATTCGGTGGACAATAAGACAGCCTTGTCATCTCACTGCCAGGATACGGGACATTATCCCGACTTTGATAAAGTAGCAATCTTGCAAGAAGAGAAAATCTATAATAAACGCTATGTTTAAGAGATGCTACATATTATGAACACCCCTAATCAAAAAAGGATGAACTGTAAAACGGGCACCGACAATTGCTCTCACGTTTATCGCAATTTAGTTCTAACGCACAACAACAAACCTACAGTGTAGGTGTCGTGTGATCGTGTGCTCATGTTTAACTCATCGTCCGTCCGCAGCCAAGATTTCTTCGGACAACAAAATTGCTCTGCTGAGATGACATACAAACATTTCTTAGTCTTACTGTTCAGCACTTCATGTATTGTTGTCTGTATAAAAAAATTTTTGTTTACAATTACTGTATTTTAATTATTAGTTTTCCTGTTTATGTTTAATATATTCTTCGAGCTTGTTTGTTATTATACATTTTAACATATGATTAGTCGACCGGACAAAGCTAATAGTGTAAGTCGTTTTAATGCACTTGCTCATATGTATGTTTTTGTTGGTTTATATTGTGATGATGTAAAAATATTGTTTTCCTTTTTTAGTCCTGAAGATGCCTTCAGACTGAAGGCGAAATATCGACCAAAATAAAACTAAAAAGTAAATAAAACAGAAAAACATTTAATGTTTTATTTAACATACGGCCTATAGCTCAAAAAAAAATTATTAAATTATACTAAACGGCCCATAACCAACACAATCATTATCATAAATTAATAGGCTGGTGATTTGCATTGTTGCACTTTCTTCTTAATCACCTCGAAGAAATTAAATGTAATTCCATATTTTTAACCGACTTCCAAAAAAGGGGGAGGTTATCGGTTCGTCGGAATATTTTTTTTTTTCATGTATGTTACCGCACAGTGTTGGCAAAATATTAATCTGATTAACGATTAAAAATTAACGATTAAAATGTTAATCGCAATTGACGATTCAAATTAATTAATCCTAATCAAATGTACGATTAATGATTACAATGATGGCTGCGATTACGATAAATTAATTTTAATCATTAATCGGCAATCCAATTAAAAGGAAAATCTGATTAAGTTGTCTAGTTGGTCCGAATTTGAAACCAAACACCAGTTATAGTAATTATTTTGTGTTTTACGCTTATAAAAGGCACAAAATATAAAAAATATAATTATATATAATAATTATTATTATTAGTAATACATAAACTGGGAACTTTTACAACCCAGCGCACATGTGCAGAGGGATATAGATTAGTTTGTAAAACGTCTGTTGCTATAGATCTTAATGAAAATGCACACCAAATTGCTTAGATTGATGAGGAAACCTGACTTAGCCATACTCAATTAATCATGATTTAATGTAATCCGATTGAATTTAATCGAATTAACTAATTGATTAAAAAATCAATCGATAAATGCCAAAACTGTTACCGCATAACTTTGGACCACGTCAACCGATTTCGATAATGCTTTTTGCATCGGGAAGGCAATGTCTCAGAGGCGGTCCCATACTGATCTGGTTTAGATCCTATCTTTGGATCATGAACTATATATATATATATATTTTTTTTTTTTTATATGAGAATTGAAGTCGGTTTTGTTGTTTGCTTAAAAATTACTGTAATTCGTGCTGCAAATTCTGGAACCGTTTAGCTATACCCCTGCTGTGTAAAGGCGTTTGTGTGTTGCGTTTCGAAGAATTTGGCATTCCAATTAAAAAATTTGTGCACATATTTGATTTGTTCTTGTAGTGGACATGTTTGTAACAATTCTTCGTAGCGTTTTGGATTGGATTGTATTTGGCACCGTTTAGTTATTTGTTCAATGGTTTTGGATTATTATTACCTTGTTTATAGCGACACATAAAGTGATTCGACTGAGTTCGGATGCATAACGGGCGCGAAGTGAAAATCGGTGGATTTTCTTTATACAGCCCGTTTTAAATTTGAATTATTGTTCGCTTCCATTTCGGTTAGGCTTTCTGCTCAATGGTCGTCCAATCATAATGCTTCGTCGGTACAATCATAACACTGTACGACAAAATCAAATTTTTTTCTGGGTATTGGACCAAACCAACTTTTTTCAAGAGATTGAGTCATAAGTAAAAAAAGCAATTTCTCCGTTTTTCGAAGTTAGCCTCCGAAATCGAGATATGGTCCTTCGAAGTTCGAAATAGGACCTTTGGTAAAAAAGTATATTTAATTATTGCATGTAAATAACTAAAAACCTACAAATATAGACGTATTCCTCTTTTTGCTCTTATTTAAATGGTATATCAATTTTTTTGTGCAAAATTATTATACAGGTGCTAGAAGGGGTAAAAGTTCAGGTCTTCGAAAAATTAAATTCCTTATGTTGCAAACAATTTTGAACTTATTTAAAAAAATTGATATCGTTGTAAAAGCGATTAAACCCACTTTCTTCCGATATGTATATTTGTATACTTCGTGTATAAAAATTTTAGAAAAAACACATTTAAATGAAAAAATACATTTTTTTATAAAAAAAAAATATTTAAACAAAAAAATTACTAACAGTTTTTTTTTAATTGGAGTCGTCGTAAAGACGATTAAATCGCCTTTCTTCTGATGTACACTGCTGGAACAAAGTATTGGCACAGCAAACTTTTCACAATATATTCTAATATTTTTCCGCCAATTTTGTATAAAAATATGGTTCATTCCAGGTAAGTTGCGAATGTGGAATTTTAGACATCCGCGGATGCGAATGCGGATGCGAATATCTAACAGCTAACATCCGCGGATGCGAATGCGAATGCGGATGTCAAGTACTTTTTAAAAACAATTAGAATCTAGCATAATGACGAGATAGTTCTTTAAACAGCGCGTACAAGCCAAATCAGATGTCAGGATTTTCTAAAGCTTTTTAAAAAGAATTCTTCATTCTCAATCCTGTGGCTGTTACAGAATTTGGGGAATCTATAACTTCATCAGCGTTTTTCGATATTAGTTTTTGTAATTAATTTTTAATACTCTCTTCTGCGACTGGTTTGAACAATTTGTGCTTATAGCGAGCTAAATAGGTGGATATCAAAAATAAACTATTATTTTCCAGGATTAAAAATTTTGAACAAAATTCTATTTTCAAGGTCGTGGCTGTCAGCCGAATCGGACCAAAATATTGTTATTTTTTAAAAAAGCACCCCCTTTTTTGTAAGCATTTGAATCTCTAATAGTTACGTAATTCTTATCTTATTAAAGGTCAGACCTATAATTTTTTAATTGAATTACAGTGCACACTTTCTTTTGTGTCCAAATAGTAGTTTTCTTTTAGATTGGTCCAAAAAAATATATTTGTGGACGGTAGCCAACCACCATAACTCCACAGCTGTTGATTCCACAGCTTTTATTTGATGACTTTTGTACCATTTCCGAGAGGATGCATGAGTGTGGCTTTTTTGCAAGCAAATATTCTATGTCAGTAA
>NW_023458662.1:44895-50712 GCF_013731165.1 Rhagoletis pomonella
ACTGGCCGTAGTCGACCATGGCAGGGTGGGTTTAGGAAGGCCAGCCAGAGGACACCACTGGCGTAGCTGTAGCACTTTGGAGGTGCAGCAACGGACAGACTGGGGCGGGAGGGGTAATGACGGGGCGGGTGCATGATATCTCCTGACGGCGAGAGAGGCGGGTACGATTTTTTTTGTATGGTGTAGACGGCATGCGTAACGGATCGCAAGAACCACCCCATAGTCCGGCGAGCTAGCTCGTGCTTAAATGCAAGCGTACCCGTGTGATCCTGGGCATGCATGATGAGGATGCGATGGCAGTCAACAGAGGCATTCGTTCGCGAAGGCGCATCATCCGACGACACGCACGTAACAAGTTATACAATTGAATACTTCTTATATATATAAAAATGGTGTGTTCGTATTGTTCGGTGTAATACTAGAACCAATGATATCGCAAAAAATTGGAGGGTTGCCACCTATTTAAAAAATTTTAAACCCAATTATATTGATAAAATAAATAAATTATTACATTATGGTATCGAATTAAAGAAGTTTAAGAAAGATAACTGCTGGAAATATTTTTGAGGAGGGTTGCCACCTATTTTAAAATTTTAACTCAGTCAAATTGATAAAATAAATGAAATGTTGCAATGTGGGTACTAAATTAAGTAGGTTTAAGAAAGATAACTGCTGGAAATGCCTTTGAGGAGGGTTGCCAACTATTTGAAAATTTTAACTCAGTTTAATTGATAAAGCAAATAAAATATTGCAATGTGGGTGTAAACTAAAGAATTTTAAGAAGGCTTTCAGTCGAAAATATGTTTGAAGAGGGTTGCCACCTGTTTGTAAATTTAACTAAATTTAATTGATAAAATAAATGACATATTACAATATAGGTATCAAATTAAAGGAGTTTAAGAAAGGTGATTGTCGGAAATATTTTGGAGGAGGGCTGAAAATTTTAACTCAATTAAATTGATAAATTAAGTGAAATATTGCCATGTGGGTATCAAACAAAAGAGTTTTAAGAAGGCTTACAGCCGAGACTATGTTTGAGGAGTGTTACCACCTGTTTGAAGATCTAACTAAGTTTAATTTATAAAATAAATCACATTACAATATAGGTATACAATTAAAGAGGCTTAAGAAAGATGACTGCAGGAAATACTTTTGAGGAGAGCTGCCACCTATTTTTATCTTAGCTCAGTTAAATTGATAAAATAAATGAAATATTGCAATGTGGGTATTAAACTTTAGATTTTTAAGATGGATTACAGCCGAAAATAAGTTTGAGGAGGGTTGCCACCTGTTTGAAAATTTGACTCAATATAATTGATCAAATAAATGGCTTATAATAATAATAAAGGTATAAAATTAAAGAAGTTTAAAAAACAGACTGTAGGAAATATTTTTGAGGAGGGCTGCCACCTATTTGAAAATTTTAGCTCAGTTAAATTGATAAAATAATTGAAAAATTCCAATGTGGGTAATAAACTTTAGATTTTTAAGAAGGCTTGCAGTCGAAAATATGTAGGAAGAGGGTTGCCCCCTGTTTGAAAATTTAACTCAATTTAAATGATAAAATAAATGACTTATTACAATAAAGGTATCAACTTAAAGACGTTTAAAAATCATGACTGTTGGAAAGAATTTTAATGAGGGTTGTCACCTATTTTAAAATTTGAACTCAGTTAAATTGATTAAACAAATGAAATATTGCAATATGGGTATCAAACTAAAGAGCTTTAAGAAGAATTACGGTCGAAAATAAGTTTGAAGAGGTTTACCACCTGTTTGAGAATAAAACTCCATTAAATTGATAAAATAAATGAAATGTTACAATATGAGTACCAAACGAAAGGTATTTAAGGAATCTTGATTTGGAAATACTCTCAATAGAATTATGCCATACCTAAAACTAAACTAAAAATATTTGTGTTAAATGAAATATTACATAACTGGTTCGAAACGGAAGCGTTTGGGAAAGCTTTACAAGAGAAATTTTTTGTTAATGTTTTCACTTATCCAAATCCGGATAGTTAAAATGAAGAGAGAGTTTACAACATCTTATCAAACGAAGTGATCATATAATCAACGAAGATTTGGTATACAAATTACACACAGACAAAAAATTAATAAATAACAACCGATACAAATGAAAAAATTATAAAGAGCGTAACGAAAACATAAAAATATCCCATGAAATTAAATAATGAAAATTTAGAATTTTTATCACCATTCCCTTACATTAACACAGTTAACAGTTAAATTTTAATCATAAACAATTTCGTTTGGGGTCGCCATAGCCTACTAAGTATATTTCGAGTAAAGAAATTTTTAATAACAATAGATAATATTATTATGATTATTATTATTATTGCTATTGCGAACTCCTATTATATGCGCAAACAGACATTCCGAAATAAAAGCTAACGCAGAAGGGCATTTACGATCGCATGATGCAAGTGTTAACATAATAAGAGCTGCGTGCAATTTCTGGCGTGTGCCGATGACATCGGTAACAAAAACCTCGAAGTCTGTTCTGCCTTTTCCAAGTTGGAGAACGAACGATAACAACATCAAATAAACAGTCAGGGCATTCGCACCTTGGCACCCACGTCACTGTTGCCAGTTGTAATTTCGAGAAAGTAAAGAATTTCGTTTACTTGGGAACCAGCATTAACACCGATAATAATGTCAGCATATAAATCCAACTCAGAATCACTCTAGCCAAGAAGTGCAACTTTGGACTGAGTAGGCAATTCGGGAGTAAAGTTCTCTCTCGACGTACAAAAACCACACTCTAGAAGTCACTCATCATTCCCGAGCGGGTTTATGGCGCAGAAGCTTAGACAATGACAAAATTCGATGAGGCGGCTCTTGGAGTATTCGAAAGAAAGATCTTACGAAAGATTTACAGGTCTCTCCGCCTTGGAGACGGGGAGTATCGCAGACGATGGAACGATGAGTTGTATGAGCTTTACAACGAAATGGTCATAGTGCAGCGAATGAAAATACAGCAGCACCGTTGGCTTGGACATGCCATTCGAATGGGAACCGACGTTCCAGGTCTGAAAGTATTCAACTCGCAATCCGCTGGTCGTACCAGAAAAAGAGTTGGCCCCCACTGCAATGGAGAGACCAAGTGGATAAGGATTTGGCTTCACGTGGCATTTCCTATTGGCGTCAGTTGCCACAGAGATAAACGGCTGATGTTCTTTGTCGAGCTCGGCCTAATGGCTTAGGCGGTTCCAGCGTCAAATAAGAAGGAGAAAATGATAACTGGGGACCTTATTCTTGGATACGCCTGGTAGAACTAGGAAAACATTCCTTATCAGATTGATTCGGGGGACGGTTCGTTCAAAAAATTACATAAGCTTAGCTAGGGCTCCGCCTGGAATTTCTGCGACATTGTTATTAGGTGAAAGAATTGCAAATTCAGCAATCATACGTGCAATATTTCCAGATGATCCGGTATGAAAAAAGTATTACGAAAATTTAAACTCATTGTTTGGGATAAGTGTACCATTGGACACAAAAAATTGCTTGAGATTTTTGATCGATTGTCGCGAGATTTGCATGGAAACGTTTAATCTTTTGGGAGTGCATTGATGTTGCTCTCAGGAGATTTAACGCAAACATTGCCTGTAATTTCTCGATTAACACTAGCGGGCGAAATAAATGCTTGCCTGAAATAGTCTACATTGTGGCAAAGGTGAAGAATTCCCATGATTCCGACCGATACACAATTTCAATTTAAAAGATCGTAATTCCCAATTCGATTGGCATTCGGAATCGCAGTCAATAATGCCCAAGGTCAACGTTTGGAAAAGTGTGGTTTAGATTTAGTTGCGGATTGCTTCTCAGATGTTGCATGTTCCCGTGTCGGCAAACCAGATATCCTTGATATCTATGCAGAGAATCGCAAAACGACAAATATTGTGTGCACACAAGTACTTATGTATTTCAAAATCAAACTTAAATGCGGCGTATGCTTTGTTTCGTTAATCATTTATCATCTATTTAACAGGAATATGCCACAGCTAGTTATTTAAATAAAACAGAAAATTACCTTTAATTTTTATATATAACCTATTACGTAAAAAATTAAAAACCATGTTGTTTTTATATTTTTATATGCCTTAGACTTCTGTTACACATACTTTGGCTTTATTCTTAACATAGCTGTCGGTGAACAAGAACGAATTAATGCTTAAAGTACTATTAATTATTTGTTTTATTTAAATATGTTATTCAATTGTTTTGTTAATTAGTAATTTTACATGCAATAATTAAAAATATTTTTTTATCAAAGGTCCAATTTTGAATTTCGAATGCCCATATCTCGATTTCGGAGGCTAACTTCGAAAAACAGAGAAATTACTTTTTTACTTATGACTCAATCTCTTAAAAAAGTTGGTTTGGTCCAATACCCAGCCGAGTACTGTACAGTGTAATGTAACGATTTCACTTTCACTCATTCGGTCGAGATATTTCAATTAATTTGGCGGCATATGTCTAGAATACCAACTGCTAGCTATGGAAAAACTAAAAATGCAGATCGATAGTAATTTTGACGCTGATTTCAAACTTATTTGTTCAATGGTTTTGGATTATTATTACCTTGTTTATAGCGACACATAAAGCGATTCGACTGAGTTCGGATGCATAACGGACGCGAAGTGAAAATCGGCGGGTTTTCTTTATACAGCCCGTTTTAAATTTCAATTATTGTTCGCTTCCATTTGGGTAAGGCTTTCTGCTCAATGGTCGTCCAATCATAATGCTTCATCGGTACAATCATAACACTGTACGCCAAAATCAAATTTTTTTCTGGGTATTGCACCAACCCAACTTTTTTCAATAGATTGAGTCATAAGTAAAAAAAGCAATTTCTCCGTTTTTCGAAGTTAGCCTCCGAAATCGAGATATGGGCCTTCGAAGTTCGAAATAGGACCTTTGGTAAAAAATTATGTTTAGTTATTGCATGTACATAACCAAAAACCTAAACATATAGACGTATTCCTCTTTTTGCTCTTATTTAAATGGTATATAAACTTTTTGTGCAAACTTATATTACAGGTGCTAGTCAGGTTCAGGTCTTCGAAAAATTAAATTCCTTATGTTGCACACAATTTTGAACTTATTTTTAAAAAATTCATATCGCTGTAAAGGCGATTAAACCCACTTTCTTCCGATATGCATATTTGTATACTTCGTGTATAAAAATTTTAGAAAAAAACACATTTTAATGAAAAAATACATTTTTTTATAAAAAAAATTATTTAAACAAAAAAATTACTAACACTTTTTTTTTTAATTGGGGTCGTCGTAAAGACGATTAAATCGCCTTTCTTCTGATGTACACTGCTGGAACAAAGTATTGGCACAGCAAATTTTTCACAGTATATGCAACAATTTTTATTCTAATATTTTTCCGCAAATTTTGTATAAAAATATGGTTCATTCAACAACAAAAAAAATAAAAATATAATTCCTAAACTTTGTGCAAAACTCGCGAAAATTCAGCAAATTTTCATCAAAATTTTCGGCTTTTTAATCAGATTTTTTAAAATTATTTTGAGTATGCAGTTTTGCAGCCCATTAAATTCTATTAAAAAATGCAAGGTCGGAGTTAGTCAAAAATCGCGTTGATTTTTGAGAATTTTTTTTGTTGAAGATGTTTTGCATTTTTTCCACATTAAGTATTTTCGAACAAAATTTTTTGTATGGAAGACTGCGTGAAAAGAATTACCAAAAATCAACGGTAATTCCTAGCTACTTAAAGCTTGCACTTTATTATAATAAAATTGATTGGGCTACAAATCTCCATAC
>NW_023458662.1:50812-58096 GCF_013731165.1 Rhagoletis pomonella
TTACTGACATAGAATATTTGCTTGCAAAAAAGCCACACTCATGCATCTTCTCGGAAATGGTACAAAAGTCATCAAATAAAAGCTGTGGAATCAACAGCTGTGGAGTTTATGGTGGTTGGCTACCGTCCACAAATATAAATATGCACTCTGCATGGCTTTTTAAAATGGCAAGTCGAAAAATTTACTTTGCTGCACACCTTCCACACTGTTAATACATCCATTTTTTCATGCGCTAAAAATCGTACTTATCTAAAGGGCTACATGTCCAAAAGTATTGCTACGTTTTCCTAATTAATCAATCTTTGTATATTTATTGATTCCTGCAAAATTGGGCCATGTAATAATAAAATTAACACATTTTTCAGCATTGTTTACATATTTTTATATGCGTTTTGGCATTTTTCTCTCGCAATTGCACCAAGATGACGTCACGCAAAAATTACGCTCAAAAATCCTCTCACATTGGCGCAATCTTGTATTCTATCATTCTTGATAGCAAGATAAATGCGGCCCTGCGGTAGTTGTTTTGTTGTTGGAATCGCTACATATTTCTCTCGTTCCTCTCATCGCGCTCACTTCTGTCTTTTGCTGTCTCTTGTTATTGTATTCCATATACAGGGTGTCCCAGAAGTAACGTTCACGTGAACCCATGCTTCACAAAAAATATTGATAGATATAGCCCTTGTTATAGACTCTAGTCCGAATTCCGGTAAGTAACATAAAATAATGTCAAGAGCAAGTAATTATGTACAAGAGCAAATTCAATTTAAATCTATTAAATACATTCTAGCGTGTCTCAGTCCTTTACCCACAAAAGCGGCTATAACTTTTTTTTTCTATTCAAAACAGTAAGTGTGGCACCTTTCTGAAATCTTTATTAAATGAGCAATTTTTTTATGTAATGTAAAGTTATAGCTCAGTACATATTTTTTCACCCGAGATAGTCAAAGTTGGGGAAGAAAATATCAAAAAGTTAAAAATCCAGAAATAGTCCTAATTTTATGATGGTTCCTTAATTTATTTTAACTACATTGCATTTGAGTATGGAGAGGCAACTATCTGGAAGTATTTTACATAAAAAATTTACTAAGTATTGCCCGGTTTGTAGTTGCAGTTAAAGAAAACACATGAAAAGGCACGATTTTTTTTAAATTCGAAAAAATGTAAATATTTCAAAAACGGTGACACTTTTACCTGAAAATTTTTTGTTTATCAGTGAGCTCACCCCCCCACCTACCTTGCCCTAAAGTTTGGCACGTTTCTTCTGGGACACCCTGTATATAAAATAATAGCCGTTTTCGTTGTTCGGAGTTAACTCAAAAACTACTGCATAGATTTCAGTAAAATTTTCAGAGGCTATACCTTGAATATAAGGTCCTATTATAGGCTACCAGAAAACTCGCTAGGTGGCGCTGGGGTCGAGTTATTTATAAAAGTCGTATTTATGAACCGATTTCTTTTAAATTCAAAATGTAAGCTACGAGCATGATGGAAAAAACGTTTACCAAAAATAGACCCTATAGGTGGCACGGGAGTCGAGTTATTTATAAAAGTCGTATTTACGAACCGATTTCGTTCAAATTCAAATTATAAGCTACCTGCATGATGAAAAAAGCATTTGCGAAAAATGGACTCGATAAAAGCCCTATTTATGAACCGATTTTTTTAATGCAAATTCGAAACGTTTATTACTTTCATGATGATTTTTTTTTCATTCGAAACATATATGTACATCGTACTGATATTATAAATGTGAAAGTTTGTATGTTTGGATGTTTGGGAAATCATCACGCGGAAACGACTAAACGGATTCGCATGAAATTTTGTACGCAGGTAGCTTATGGGCCAAACTGGTTAATAGGCTGTTCGTTTTTAAGAGTTGCCACCAGTCAAAAAAGTTCAATTTATTTAGTATGCGGGAACGACTGAACGGATTTGCATGAAAATTTGCACACAGATAGCTTATGACCTAGATTGGAAAATAGGCTACTTTTCTTAAGAGTTGCCAGCTGTTAAAAAAGTTTAATTAAATCAATACGCGTTACGACTGAACGGATTTGCATGAAATTTTGCACACGGATAGCTTATGACCTAGGTTGGAAAGTAGGCTACTTTTGTAAAGAGTTGCCACCTGATAGAAATGTTTAATTTAATTAATACGCAGAAATGGGTAAACTGATTTGCATGGAAGTTTTCAGACAGATACCTTATGAGATAGGTTGGAAAATAGGCTACTTTTTTTAAGAGTTGCCGCCTGCTAACAAAGTTTAATTAAATTATTACGCGGAAACGTCTGAACGGATTTGCATGAAATTTTGCAAGCAGATAGCTTATGACCTACAGTGGAAATAGGCTGATTTTTTTGGAAGAGTTGCCACCTGTTAAAAAAGTTTAATTAAATTAATAGGCGGAAACGACTGAACAGATTTGCATAAAATTTCGCACACAGATAGCTTATGACCTATGTTGGAAAATAGGCTACTATTTTAAGAGTTGCCGCCTATTAGAAAAGTTTAATTAAACTAATACGCGGAAATGACTGAACTGATTTGCATGAAATTTTGCACACAGAAAGCTTATGACCTAGATTGGAAAATAGCCTACTTTTTTAAGAATTGCCACCTGTTTGAAACTGAAATTTTGCTCACAGATGGTTTATGACCTGGATAAAAAATAGGCTTAATCCGGTATGGCTAAGTCGGGTTTCCTCATCAATCTGAGCAATTTTTTCATTAAGATCTATACCAACAAACGTTTTACAAACCAGGTTTGTAAAAGTTCCCGGTTTATGTATTACTAATAACACTAATTATATTTTTTTATATTATGTGCTTTTTATAAGCGTAAAACACAAAATAATTACTATAACTCGTGTTTGGTTTCAAATTCGGACAAACTAGACAACTTAATCAGATTTTATTTTTAATTGGATTAACGATTAATGATTAAAATTAATTAATTGTAATCGCAGCCAGCGATTAACGATTAAAAATATTTAATCATTAATCGTACACTTGATTACGATGAATTAATTTTAATCGTCAAACGCGATTAACATTTTATAATAATAATAATAATAATAATAATATTAATTTTTAATCGTTAATCAGATTAAAATTTTTCCTACAATGTGTGAAATCATATTCATACTCACGGAGAAAAATGGACGTTTTTGGAAAAAAGGCGTAGCACCTCCCATACTGACTGAAAGTTTCATATTGCATATCTCTTCAAATGTTAAATTCATGGTGGCAGGTTAGGGTTATAAGAAAAGGGGGTGTGGCACTTCCTGTACAAATTGACTTTTTCTTGCTACATATCCCCGGAAGTGTTTGTGGATGAATACTGGAACTTGGTATGGAGTTGTGTATACATAATGTATCAATTGCTCATGGAAAAAATTTGAGTTATTAAAAAATGAGGCATGTCGCCTCCCATACATACTAAAAATGTCTTAATACATATCTCTGGAAGGATAGAACATCTCTGAAGTATTTTAAATTTGTTATGGAGATTTATTTTATAAGTGCCGTACTGACAGAAAAAATTTCATTTAATGGAAAAGGGAGAGCCGGGTTCGGCCTTATAATCTAAAGCTCTCATGATGCATACCTACGTCTTGAGGCATTTGCTACAGTAATGAGAAGTGGTATTTTATCAAGGCCAGGTTACTAAATTTGAGTTGGAAATATTAGTACCCGCCGTGGCACTAAAAAAATAACGAGCTATAACAAAATGGGCACAGAAATAAAATATAACATCATTAAATTATTTATCATATTTGTATAAAAACGTGGGGTGAAACCCGCGGGTATAAGCTAGTTGATATATAATTTCGCTGCTTGCTACCCATGCATGCTACCACTTTGTAATGGGGTGCTCTCGTACTCTTCGAAATTAGGAATAGTATTTTTGCATTTCATGCAATCCGTGCATCGTGCAAGACTTCGAGAATACCCCTATTGTCTTTTTGACAATATTTTTTTTGTTTTCTCTTCTTTAAATGTCTGCATTATTTAATATAAAAAGGTATTTTTTCCTTTAATTGTGTTTTTTCTCAAATTTTTATATACGAAGTATGCAAATATGTACACTGCCGGAACAAAGTATTGGCACAGCAAATTTTTCGCAATATATCGATGGCTGAGTGGAAAATCGACCTATCTCGGCAGCCAGATCGAAAACGCCCTATCTCAGAAAATTTTTGAGCAACGCTCTACCTCAGAAAACTTTTCAAGAACGCCCTACTTCAGAATTTGATTGAAAAACGCCCTATCTCGAAATTTAGTTGAAAAACGCCCTATCTCAGCTGCCGATTCAAAATCGCCCTATCTCAGTTTATTTTCAATGTATTTTCATTTTAGATAGGGCGTTTTTGAACCGAATTCTGAAATAGGGCGTTATTCAACCAAATTCTGAGATAGGGTGTTTTTCAATAAAATTCTGAACAAACGTTTTTCAATCAAATTCTGAAGTAGGACGTTCTTGAAAAGTTTTCTGAGATAGGGCGTTTTTGAACTGGCTGCCGAGATAGGTCGATCTTCCACTCAGCCATCGATATGCAACAATTTTCATTCTAATATTTTTCTGCTAATTTCGTCTAAAAATATGGTTCAGTCTACAACGAAAACCATTAAAATGTAATTCCTAAACTTTGTGAAAAACTCGCGAAAATTCAGCAAATTTTCATGAAAATTTTAAACTTTTTAATCAGATTTTTTAGAATTTTTTTGAGTATGGAGATTTGTAGCCCAATCAATTTTATTATAATAAAGTGCAAGTTTTAAGTAGCTAGGAATTACCATTGATTTTTGGTAATTCTTTTCACGCAGTCTTCCATACAAAAATTTTTTTTCGAAAATACTTTATGTGGAAAAAATGCAAAACACCTTCAACAAAAAAATTCTCAAAAATCAACACGATTTTTGACTAACTCCGACCTTGCATTTTTTAATAGAATTGAATGGGCTGCAAAACTGCATACTCAAAAAAATTGTAAAAAACCTGATTAAAAAGTTGAAAATTTTGATGAAAATTTGCTGAATTTTCGCGAGTTTTGCACAAAGTTTAGGAATTATATTTTTATTTTTTTTGTTGTTGTTGAATGAACCATGGTTGTTGGGAATATTCGCATTCGCATTCGCAACCGCGGAGCTTCCGCATTAATTTTAACATTCGCTTTCGCATTCGCAATAATCAATGCGGAGCTTTTGCGAATGCGAATGTTGTGCAAGTGCACCGATAAAACGTGTATATGACAAAAAAAATGGCAAATTGTAGTCAATATTTTTGCCTGTGGTCGTGGGAGTATTTGTGTAACAAAACTGGTCAAATGTCATATTTATCAACTTTGATAAAAATGTCTTTAAACATATTATTTCTTAAGCTGCCCTAGCTATCAATGGGCAGTCATACAAGTTCCAACTTCTACTTTACTTTTGACGTACGTCAAAGAGAACATTAGGCGTACTCTTCAAATCTTGCAAAGCCATTGCACGTAGCACGGATTGCATGGATTGCATAACTTGCAAACACACAACAACAAAATATATGGGAAACAACATTTCCTATCGCTGCAAGATATGCAACGTCGAAACCCATGTATATATTTTGCAAAATATCATAGCAAGACACGATTGAGAGAAATAGAGATTGCGCCAATCGCGGTACCGCTAATCCGCTCTTTGTGATTTTGACAGAATAAGCTGTGTGCGTGACGTCATCTTGGTGCAATTGTTGAATGTGATCATACGAAAAAACCAAATAACAATTTTAATATTTGTGCGTTAATATTTCTGCGTGGTTTTAAACAATTATTGAGACATTAAAAAGCAAAATGAAGTGTGCAGTGGCAAAGTGTATAGTGAAAACAAAAGGAAAGCGTGCTATGTAAGTTTTTTTTCTTTTCCTACGGACGCAAACTTGGCGAAAAAGTGGAAGCAGTTCTGCCTGCGAGGACATGCATTAAACACCAAATCAAGCGTTGTGCTATGTGTGTGAGCTATGAGCTTCTACATGGAACTATGTTGGCCTTTCTTTGGTGAATTGTAGTAGGTATATTTCCATGCACGGTGGAGAGAATGCAGAGGTGGCGCCGATGACGATACCGCTACTCGGCTCTCAGTGATTTTGACAGAATCAGTTGTTTTGGTGACGTCATAGTAGTGATGTGCTGAGTCAATACTTTTAAGTACCCAATACTCTCGATACTCGGTACCGAAACATTTAGGTTTCGAATAAAAGCGCACATAGGCCAAAAATATGGAAAAAACGCCTAACAAAACCCGAATGTAAGAGCCAATAGAGCTTTTTTACTGATTCAAATGAAAGATGCATATATGTCGGTTCGATGCCATAATACAGAGAAACCCTTACTTATTTGAAGCATTTTTGTTCCAGCTGAATCGGACGATATCATTTTTGTAGGCCTGGGACAGATTCTGTAACCAGTTAACGACAATTTTCGAATCGGTATCGGTTTTGTCGACGTTTGATATCAAATATTTGTAAGTCAACAAGTGCGATATCGATCCGAAACTTGTCGCTAACTGGCTACAGAATCTCTCCCCTGAAAAGCTTCTTCATCCGTCAAAGTATTTTTATTGAACCTTGGACCGACTAAGGTTAAAACTGATAAAATAATATTTTTCTGTGGCGATAAGTTCAAGTGTTTTAGCCGATATCATATAAATTAGTAAGGAAAGTTTTTTCTTAACCTGAAATGCATATAATGGCGAGGGTTTAATGTAAATAATCGGTATCGGATACCGAAAAGGAAGTATAGGGTACCGAAATCTTTTTTAAGTATTGGGTATCGAGTATTGGGGACAATTCAGCACATCACTAGTCGCCCTCATTCTCGCCGCTCTCAGTTGTCAGCTCTACGATGACGTCACGCTAAAATTACTCTCACGAATTCTGCTGCAATCGGCGCAATCTTGTATTCTATCATTCTTGATTTCCATGGTGAATGTAGACAGTTGCTGGTTTAGCTTGCTGGCAATGACATACATACAAAAGCAGTTTCTACAGTAAACAGATACAGTAAATAGATACATGATTCACTACCTACTTATTTTCGTTAGTACCTGATTCTTTTAGTGCTGGTACGAGGTAATGCACCAGTGGATAAGGTCGCCAGGCGCTAATTCAGCGGCATCTTACCGCGCTGTTACGTACCTAATACAAAACAGTGCCCAAATTATTATACATTTAAAAGTTCAGCTTAAATTATGTTTTACTGACATAGAATATTTGCTTGCAAAAAAGCCACACTCATGCATC
>NW_023458662.1:58196-64609 GCF_013731165.1 Rhagoletis pomonella
ATTTGAGAAAAAACACAATTAAAGGAAAAAATACCTTTTTATATTAAGAAAAATTTAAACAAATAAATTACTAACCGATTTTTAAAAATTTTAGAAAATCGTATTTAAAGGAAAACATACTTTTTTTTATAAAAAAGAGTATTTTAGACAAAAAAAAATACTAACCGATTTTTAAAAAATTGGTATCGCTGTAAAGGCGATTGAACTCCTTTCTTCTGAAATGCATATTTGTATTCTTCGTATATAAAAATTTGAGAAAAACCACATTTAAAGGAAAAAATAACTTAAAAAAATATATATATATATATTTTAAACAAAAAAA
This sequence comes from Rhagoletis pomonella, assembly GCF_013731165.1. NCBI lineage: Eukaryota > Metazoa > Arthropoda > Insecta > Diptera > Tephritidae > Rhagoletis > Rhagoletis pomonella. The sequence continues at coordinate 58,519 of NW_023458662.1, forward strand.
ACTACCAACCGAGTTTTAAACAATTGGTACCGTTGTTAAAGCGATTTAACCTCCTCTGCTCTGATATACATATAAAAATTTGAGAAAAACTCTTAAAAGGGGAAAATACCCCTTTTTATACCCGAGCGCACATGTGCACAAGGGTATATTAATTTTGTTCACATAACGGTTGTTTGTAACAGCCAAATCAATCGAGATAGATATAGACAAATGTATACATAAATGATCAGAATGAAAGGATAAATTGATTAAGCCATGTCTGTCTGTCCGTCTGTCCGTCCGTCCGTGTACAAGATAACTCGAGCAAAAATTGAGATATGTAAATTTGGTATGTAGGTTTCAATTTATCCAAGGTAGGTTGGTATTGAAAATGGGCGAAATCGGACTGTAACCACGCCCAATTCCCATATAACGGTAATTTTCAGAAATACGAAAACTGCGATATTTTAGCAACTAATGGAGATTATTCACTCAAAATTGATATTTACAATAATTTTCATACGAAAATAGCCACGCCCACTTATGGTTACATGTGTATATCTTGGTAACCGCTGCACCAATTTCTCCCAAACTTGGCACAGTTGTTGACCTTCGCACAACATACCAAATGGCCGAAAATTATTAAAAATCGGACAATAACCACGCCCACATCCCATATAACGGTAATTTAGAGAAATACAAAATCTTCGATAAATCAGTAAATATAAAAGCTAATTTATTCAATATTGCAATAATTCTTAACCAAGAAATACGTTTGTGATAAAATTTTGGAAAATGGGCTTGGCACCGCCCACTTATGATCACATATATGTATCTCGGTAACCGTTCTACCAATTTGTACCGAACTCGGTATGGTTATTGTGCTCGCCACATAAAAGCAAAACGTTCAAAATGATTGAAATCGGGCTTAAATTGCGGCCTTTAATATAACGGTAAATTTTAGAAATGCTTGAAACTTCAATATTTCGAAATTTAAGGACGCTAATTTACTCAAAATTGATACACCCCGGCTTACCATGTAGCGGTAGCTTTCAGTAAGGTGAAAACATATATTTAATACGTGCGCCGGGTATTTAATGTTCGGCGCCGCCCGAACTTAGACTTTCTTACTTGTTTCTTATAAAAAATATATTAAACAAAAAAATTACTAATTAGTTATACAATTGAATAATTTATTTAAATAAAACAGAAAATTACCTTTAATTTTTATATATAACCTGTTATGTAAAAAATTAAAAACCACGTTGTTTTTATATTTTTATATGCCTTAGACTTCTGTTACATATACTTTTGCTTTATTTTTAACATAGCTGTCGGTGAACAAGAACGAATTAATGCTTAAAGTACTATTAATTATTTGTTTTATTTAAATATGTTATTCAATTGTTTTGTTAATTAGTAATTTTACATGCAATAATTAAAAAATATTTTTTATCAAAGGCCAATTTCGAACTTCGATTTCGGAGGCTAACTTCTGCTTTGTTTACTTATGACTCAATCTCTTAAAAAAGTTGCTTTAGTCCAATACCCAGCCGAGTGCTGTACAGTGTAATGTAACGATTTCACTTTCACTCACTCGATTACTCACTTAAATATTTCGATATTTTAAAATATTAATAACGTATGAACTACTAACCAATTAAAAAAAGATTGATGTGAAAATAAAAATAACTCGTTTACCTTTGAATGATGGACTAAATTTATATGGCTTTTTATATGTTTAAGCTAAAATTGGTTACAGTATATACGTCATGTATAAGGTATTTAAACTATATTTAAATTGACATCAATTTTTTCCTAATCGGTTAAGTAGTTTCTGCGATATTACACATATAGAAAAGTTTTCTTTGCGCCAAATAATTTTGATATGGTTGAAATCAGCGTCAAAATTACTATCGACAAAGAATGTAAATCTAGAAGAAGAGACAACACGTTATAATTGTAGCGAGTGTGAACATCAGGAGCGTGCCTTCTCTTTTCATCCAATCAAAAAACATATTTGGACAAAAGAGAAGGCACACTCCTGATGTTCACACTCGCTACAATTATAACATGTTGTCTCTTCTTATAGATTTACGTTATTTGCTATCGATCTGCATTTTTGGTTTTTCCATAGCTAAACAGTTGGTATTCTAGACTTATGCCGCCTTCTATATTAGTGAACAAATAAGTAAAAATTCCCCAAAAACTACTGTAAAGAAATAAAATTACTTATGTAACATTTAATGGAATTTTAGAACATTCTTATTTTATCGGAATCAGACACCACGTCAATAAGGATTTTAGAGAGCTTACAAAAACTTTCAGACGACTTGAATTCTTGGAAAAACAGTAGAGAATCATCATTGGCTGTCAATATTTCACAAGACGATTGCAGCAGCGAAATTTAATTTCACTTTTAAAGAGTACAATTAAAGGACAGCTAGTTCTTTCTTTTCACGAAAAAAACGGGGTTTTGAACGATACAAATCAGAAGGCGTCGTGCCACTGCATTATAGACAAATATATTGGGACCCAGAAGAAATTTTCATATGGTGAAATGCAAAAGTGGACATCCAGTATCTGCAAAGTATTTCCCAAAGAAAAGCGGTAATTATTTATAAGGGTAGCAGTTTTAGAAAGAAAACGTCATTGTGCGATTTTGCTGCAGCGATTTCCTAGAAATTGAAATGAAATGTAGTTAACCTAACCTTTGATACATTTGCTTTATTCGATTTTAGGAGACTTATTTTTTGCATAGGAAAAAGGAGAGAAAAATCCTACAGGGAAATTGTTTTCTTGTTGGACCAATGTAGACAAAAGTAATTATTCCTCAAGCGCTACCACTAATTTTGAAGAAGAATTATTAATTTCCGGTGAAAAAGAAAAAAAAATTGCGATTACACTTTCCTAATTGAAAATGCTTTGATTTTCAGATGACTATTTCGAAAAGAAATGCTGGTTACAGAACAACTGCACGCCGCACAGTGTAAGATTTGACCCATCTAGCTGCTTTTAATTCTGTAATTCGAAATCTATTGAAGATAGATTAATGAAATTTTTTGCACAAGGTACGTTATAAGATAGGCGAAGCTTTTTACAAAAAATTGGTAATTTATAGTTACTGTCATGCCACCCTATTATATAACTGCAATTTTTAAAAATGCAAAAACTGAAATATTTAACTAACTACAAAGGCTAAAATGCCCAAAATTGATATTTAGAATTTCCCTATAACAAGGAATTATAAACTGACAGAAATGGACTTAAAAATAAATATATTTTTTTTTAGTTATGGGCGTGGAAAATATCGATAAAAAAATCAAGTTGGGTCAAAGAAATTCCGTTATAAGTTCAATATTTCTTACTCTATTTACAGAAATGGGATACCATTGGAAAGGTAATGAATCAGGCTTTCTCCGTTGAAAACGAATATATAAGAATTTGTCTCGGTCGAGATAAAATGCAAGCGAATTACTCGAGGAAAATGAAATTCCCAGTAGGCCAGAAAAAAGAAAATTTCAACAAAACCTGCACTTTCCTGCAGCTAAAATTATGTTGTTTAGAGTCTAAGAGGAGTGGCAAATAAACTGAGATACAAACTTTATCGAATAGTGGCGGATAACGAGTTTGCGGGTCTAATGAAATTAATAAATTGCTAAAAATAAGTTTAAGTTAACATCGTTTTGCTTTAACATGAAATACTCAGTCCTAGTTTACTAAAATCCCAAAAATGTATATTCATTAAAAAGAACATACCCAAGCAAATAAGACCAAAATGGTATTTTAGTAATTGTTGCATAAATCACATAACACCGACAAAATAAGCATTGAGATTCAGTTTCAAATATACAAGTTTAAATATTATTGAGCTCGGTAATTTTCCAAACCAAACCCCGTCCCGCCATACACTTTGATTACAATTTTTTAGTTGTTATTGTTTCGTCTTTATCAGGCATTTCTGAAAACATTCTTGACGTTGTTTTCAAATTTGGCGACATAAAATAATGGAATTAATCTTTTCTAGAATACTGAAATGATACACTGTGCGCCGTGGGAGACAGTCATTATTTACACAGGTCTGCAAAAAAATGGGTTCGGAATGTTCTATAAAAGTGTAGTGTCATTTCCGAAGTACTTTTTTGCGTAGAATCCGAATCCGGGGTTTAAATTGCTCTATCACGTCAGGACTTTGAGATATCCTAACCTAAAAGTGCAAAAAAAGCTGTTTTTGCCCATTTTTGAGGTTATGTAGCTACGAAGATTTTGCTCTTCATAAAAAAGTAGACGTGGTATTTTAAAGTATAAGTCTTCCTCTTTTAAATGCCGTTGAGTTTGCTCAAATATCTTAAGTTTTCACTGAGATATCGCATTTTGAAGTCTCCATGTTTGTGAATGTAATCGACCGTATCACGTCTCATGTTATCTCAATGGATTTTCGAATATCGAAAAATTCACAAACATGGAAACTTCAAAATGCGATATCTCAGTGAAAAATAAAGATATTTAAGCAAACTCAACGGCATTTAAAAGAGAAAGACTAATACTTTAAAATACCATGTTTACTTTTTTATGAAGAGCAAAATCTGCGTAGCTACATAACCTCAAAAATGGGCAAAAACAGCGTTTTTGCACTTTTAGGTTAGGATATCTCAAAATCCTGACGTGATAGAGCAATTTAAACCCCGGATTCGGATTCTACGCAAAAAATTACTTCGAAAATGACCCTACACTTTCCTAGAACAAAACGTTGTTGACCTGTGTTACTGGAAGGAGACCTCGGTTGAAAGAATTAAAGAGATACATAATGCAAATTTATCGCAATGTGGTTTTACTGAATGGATACTGTAAAATGATAGTCGTGGTTATGAGCTTGTAAGTGTCTGTACACTAGCGAATTTGTTTATTTATACCCGAGCGCACTTGCGCACTAGGGTATTATTACTTTGTTCACATAACGGTTGTTTGTAACAGGCAAACCGAATCGAGATAGATATAGACAAATGTATACATAAATGATCAGAATGAAAAGAGAAATCGATTAAGCGGTGACTGTCTGTCCGTTCGTCCGTCCGTCTGTGCATACAATAACTCCAGTAACAATTTAGATATCTTATCGAAACTTGGTACGTGCATTTCTTTAGGCCGTAGGACGGATGGTATTAAAAATGGAAAAAATCGGACGATCGCCCACCCCCCATATAACGGTAATTTTCAGAAATACGAAAACTTTGATATTTTAGTAGCTACGGAAGATTATTCACTCAAAATTGATATTTACAATAACTTTTAGACAAAAAATAAGAATATTATAAATTTTTGAAAAATGGGCGTAGCCACGCCCACTTATGGTTACATGTGTATAGCTTTGTAACCGCCGCACCAATTTCTTCCAAACTTGGCACAGTTGTTACAGCATACCAAATTTTTAAAATCGGACAATAACCACGCCCACATCCCATATAACTACGGTGACCATATTAACCAACGTAAAATAAAGGACTTTTTTTCAAAATGATTTGGGAATACGCACATACAACTTGTATGAGAAAAGTACCTTACCCATATCGTAATTTAAATCAAACACTTACCAGTAAATTATATTATTTAATTGTAGAAGTTCCCCTGCTGTAGCGAAAAATTAAGCCAAATCCTTTTCTAGGCCTTCGTCATCCTTTGCCACCAAAGTGCGCTTACCATTATTCATACTGCACAACGAAGCCAGCACACAGTGGTTCAAAACTGGAACTGAATGTTCATAAATCACCGCAACCTTCATTTTTCAACCAATTTTTACTAATAACTAAAAAAAAATATTTAGTTTGGTGAAAATTTTTTATAACATTTCAAATTTGTGTAATTTTTTCGTTTTGGGAAAACCGTACAATAGTTTTCAACTAGTGTTTGCTATGTAACATTTATTCACTGGAACAGGAGAACACATTTTCTTCAAAATTCCTACTTATTCTGCATTTTGCACTAAAAAATTTAATATAATTAGATAAAAATTCACAAATCAGGCTCAGGCAAAATAATAAAAATATGAAGGCTCCAGTGAATTACGAACACTAAATGCCAGTTTTTAACCACTGTACAGCAGGGGGTTTATTGT
>NW_023458662.1:64709-65877 GCF_013731165.1 Rhagoletis pomonella
CAAATAACAAAAATAAACTATGCTTTGTTAAATGAAAAGCTACTTTTTGAGGATTGGGAAAAAGTTCACTCTGAGAAAGATATTTCAAAAGCATACTCCCTATTCATTTATACAGTGCACTCTCACATACGGTCTGCTAGCTACACCTTTGTCCCGCGCAAATTTAAAAATAAACTCAAACCGTGGATTAGTTCTGACCTCATTAAAAAACTCAAACTGAAAAACAAATTAGGAAGTAAGTGTCACAAGCACCCATCTAACCAAAAACTCCGTTCTCGTTATAAGAACCTTTGCAAAAAATTAAATAAAGATATCCAGTCCCAGAGAGATTCTTGTTTTTCCAATAAGTTTCAAGAATCTCGAGGCAATTCGAAGAAGGAATGGGATATCATTAACAGTATTGTTAACAAGAATTGTAAAACTGACAATCAGACAATATCATTCAACGACTGTGGTAATATCATATCCAATTCTTCTGCTGTTGCTGGTGTATTCAATGATTTTTTTGTATCAGTCGGGCAATGTAAATTTTCACCGTGTAAGAGTGTCATGTCGGATAACAATATAATTAATTCTAAAATCAGCTTTTTATTTGAACCTTTCTCAGGCTCGGAGATATTGTCTATAATAAAAAATCTCAACAACTCTAGTTCTTGTGGGCATGATGATGTTTTGAACCAACTGCTTAAAAACGTTGCTCTTAACTTGTTAGACATTCTGAAACATTTATTCAATAAGAGTGTCTTCTCAGGAATTTTCCCAGATAATTTGGAATGTGCAACTATTATTTAAAAAGGGTAATAAGAAAGATAAAAATAACTATAGGCCAATTTAATTACTACCATCGATATCAAAAGTTTCTGAGAAGGCACTCAAAAGCAGGATTTTATTATTTCTTGATAGTAAGAATTTCTTTAGCTCAAGGCAGTTCGGGTTTAGGACTAACCGTTCAACCGAGGATGCCCTGCTAGATTTTCGCTCATTTATTTATCAGGGATTGGACAATAAAAAGAGTTGTGCTGGTCTTTTCGTTGATATTACGAAAGCATTTGACACGGTGGATCATGCCATTTTACTGAATAAATTATATTCGGTCGGCTTTCGTGGATTTATATATAAGGGGTTTGAATCTTATTTAACCGGAAGAGTACAAAGGGTTAAAGTTCAC
>NW_023458662.1:65977-67744 GCF_013731165.1 Rhagoletis pomonella
GAACTGGTAGCTAGTCTAAATCATGACGTTTATCTTCTGAGAGCTTGATTTGCTAAACAGAAGCTGGTTGTTAGCAGTAAAACCAAATTAATTTATTTTAGCCTGAATGCGAGGAAATCACCAGATGTGAAAATTACTTTTCATTCTTCGGACTGCGATCGACTTACATTACATAGGCATTTGTGCCCTGAGGTAAAATCTGGTACTTTCAATTCCCTTGCGTCCTGCAGTAACAATTGTTTTGTAATTGAGATAGTTGATGACTTCCAATATCTCGGTGTATCCATTGACCAAAACTTGAATTGGTGTAACCACATATCCCGTTTAAATCAATATCTTCAATCCGCATTACGTTGCTTTTATCATCTCAGAAAATATTGCTCTAATAATACTCTGAAAACAGTTTACTATGCGTTATTCAATTCTAAATTATCATATGGTATCAGCTGTTGGGGAGGCGCTCCTTAAACAAAATTCAAGCTCTACTGACCTTGCAGAAATGCGTTGTTAGGAAATTATGTAACGCGAATCGTCTGCATCCCTCCAGATAACTCTTTAGAAATCGGAAAATTCTTCCAGTGAGAGACCTATATTATTTCAAAGTTGTTAACATTTTTTACATTAGATGCGGGTACCTACATAGTGTCAAATCGGACAACTATTATCTGAGGAAAAACTAATTCCCTCTTGTTGCTGTCCCGTCTTCGCGAACTACTCATTCCTGCAGATTCTATACAATAGTATCTCGTAAATTATTTAATGCGCTACCTGCCAGTATACGCGACATAAGAATTCTTCAAATGTTTCTGAAAAATGTGAAATCCTTTCTTCTGAACCTTTCATACAATGAGGTCGAAGTTTTGCTACGGACCATTACCTAAATTTTGTTGCTTTTAAACTTCCGTTTGATGTTCATCTTTCGGCTCGTACTTGTGTATGTCAATAATTTTCGATTTTATTGAAGGCTATTCGCAGTTTATAAATATTATTTTTTTTTATTCTTCTGCTTTATATTTGTAATTCTTACCATTTTATTTTATTTTTCTTAGCGCCACCCCGCTGTATTTATAACTTTACTAGAGATGGCATTTAATACTATGTTAATTTTAATATACAAAATGCCTTATCTTTTCTTATATCTCAGTTAATGTCGTTATGAAATTAGAAATATTTGTTTGAGTTACATTTATTAACAACTGTAACTTATGTATGTAGATATAAGCAAAAATGTTCAATAAATGAAATGAAATGAAATGAAATCACCTCGTTACATTTTGGCGCCCAACATAGTGGTTTATATTCCACAATTTTCTTCACGACGAAGTCCACGATTGCAAAGCAATATGGCTGTTTCCTTCACTACGGAGCAATTCGAACGGTTGATGCGTGCGGTTTACACCAGCTATGACCGCACAGGCACACTTAGCACATGCAGTGCTCGGTACAATGGTGAACGCAACCCGTCCAAGGTGGAAGAATTCGTTTCCGCAATCTCGACTTTCAAAGCGGTCGAGAAAACTAATGATGCTGACACGATCAAAGGTATGCCAATGCTGCTTGAGGGTGACGCTGCAGAATGGTGGCGTGGCGTAAAAGATTTTGCTGATGTACGTATGCTGCGCTAAAGTTTTTCACCCCCGAAGCCAGCATGGCGAGTGTATGCTGAATTATTTGATTTGAAGCAACAGAAGAGCGAGCCAACGGACACCTTTATTCGGACGAAGCGAGCGCTGTTTTCGCAGCTGAAGATTGTTCCTGCCGAAGCAG
>NW_023458662.1:67844-72500 GCF_013731165.1 Rhagoletis pomonella
GAAATTATGTAACGCGAATCGTCTGCATCCCTCCAGAGAACTCTCTAGAAATCTGAAAATTCTTCCAGTGAGAGACCTATATTATTTCAAAGTTTTAAAAATTTTTTGCATTAGATGCGGGTACCTACATAGTGTCAAATCGGACAACTATTATCTGAGGAAAAACTCATTCCCTCTTGTTGCTGTCCCGTCTTCGCGAACTACTCATTCCTGCAGATTCTATACAATAGTATCTCGTAAATTATTTAATGCGCTACCTGCCAGTATACGCGACATAAGAATTCTTCAAAATTTTCTGAAAAATGTGAAATCCTTCCTTCTGAACCTTTCATATAATGAGGTCGAAGTTTTGCTACAGACCATTACCTAAATTTTGTTGCTTTTAAACTTCCGTTTGATGTTCATCTTTCGGCTCGTACTTGTGTATGTCAATAATTTTCGATTTTATTGAAGGCTATTCGCAGTTTATAAATATTATTTTTTTTTTTTCTTCTGCTGAAATTCTTACCATTTTATTTTATTTTTCTTAACGCCACCCCGCTGTATTTATAACTTTACTAGAGATGGCATTTAGTACTATGTTAATTTTAATATACAAAATGCCTCATCTTGTCTTATATCTCAGTTAATGTCGTTATGAAATTAGAAATATTTTTTTGAGTTACATTTATTAACAACTGTAACTTATGTATGTAGTAGATATAAGCAAAAATGTTCAATAAATGAAATGAAAATGAAACAAGTAAGAAAGTCTAAGTTCGGGCGTAGCCGAACATTAAATACCCGGCGCAAGTATTAAATATATGTTTTCCACCTTTCCGAAAGCTACCGCTACATGGTAAGCCGGGGTGTATACATTTTAAGTAAATTAGCGTCCTTAAATTTCGAAATATTGAAATTTCAAGCATTTCTGAAATTTACCGTTATATGAAAAGCGGCCTCAATTTTAGTCCGATTTCAACAATTTTCAACGGTTTGCTTTTATGTGGCAAGCACAATAACCATACCGAGCTTGGTACAAATTGCTAGAACGGTTAGCGAGATACAAATATGTGATCACAAGTGGGCGGTGCTACGCCCATTTTCCAAAATTTTGTCATAAACATATTTCTTGGTAAAGAATTGTTGCAACCATCAATTTTGAATAAATTAGCTTCAATATTTACTGATTTATCGAAGATTTTGTATTTCTCGAAATTACCGTTATATGGGATGTGGGCGTGGTTATTGTCCGATTTTAGAAATTTTCGGCCATTTGGTATGCTGTACCAGGACCAACAACTGTGCCAAGTTTGGAAGAAATTGGTGTAGCGTTTACCAAGATATACACATGTAACCATAAGTGGGCGTGGCTACTCATTGCAAATATCAATTTTGAGTGAATTATCTTCAGTAGTTACTAAAATATCGCAGTTTTCGGTTTTCTGAAAATTACCGTTATATGGGAGGTAGGCGTGGTTATTGTCCGATTTTTTAAATTTTCAGCCATTTAGTATGCTGTACTAAGGCCAACACAACTGTGCCAAGTTTGGAAGAAATTGGTGTAGCGGTTACCAAGATATACACATGTAACCATAAGTGGGCGTGGCTACGCCCATTTTCCAAAAATTTATAATATTCATCTTTTCCGTCTGAAACTCATTGTAAGTATCAATTTTGAATGAATTATCTTCAGTAGTTACTAAAATATCGCAGTTTTCGTATTTCTTAAAATTACCGTTATATGGGAGGTAGGCGTGTTTATTGTCCGATTTCGCCCATTTTCAATACCATCCGTCCTACGCCCAAAAGAAGTCCACGTACCAAGTTTCGTTAAGATATATCAATTTTTACTCGAGTTATCGTGTGCACAGACGGACGGACGGACGGACGGACGGACAGACAGTCACCGCTTAATCGATTTCTCTTTTCATTCTGATCATTTATGTATACATTTGTCTATATCTATCTCGATTCGTTTTGCCTGTTACAAACAACCGTTATGTGAACAAAGTTATAATACCCTTGTGCACAAGTGCGCTCGGGTATAATGAAATGAACTTTTACATATTTAAAAGGGCAGCCTCTAAAACACCTTTCCCCTCTAAAAATCTTTTAATTTGGAAAGGTATATCCGAAAGAGTAATTTTTGTGTTTGCGGATGTCAATGTAGGGTTATTGTTAAGAATAACTTCTGAAAATTCTTCACTTAAAACATATTTTTGCGGATGCTTGTATAGATTAAGTTTTTCTAGCTCATTAAAAAATTTATATCCTGTTGACCCCTATGAGAACGGGTTAGAAATCATTTTGATTGCGTCATCAAGAAAAGAAATGTTTTTATTCGCCTCACAGAATGCCGTTAATACTTTGTGAATGGGAGTTGTTATATACTCTGTTACTGCATTTTGAATTTCAGACACGTCTTTACGAGAAAAGTTTGTGTTGGAATGAATTTGAAGCGAAAATTTTACTACCGATTCTTTGAGTAAACTGTTAAAATTTTGTTCCGAAAAAAAATATTGTTCTAAAAATGCCCATACCTGCTTGCTTCTTTGCGAATACTCAATTTCAAAAACATACGAAAGTTTAATAATGAAATCTATGCACTTCATAAAAGAAGCACATTTGCATTTAAGACCACCGAAAAAACATAAAGCTTGGAAATTGATGAAATATCTTGTCCTACTACTATAATTCTGGGCTGTAACTTTTCCTTCCTAAGAGCAAACAAATCAGTGATCTCGATTATTGTATAGCACATTTGCTCTACCTGGGTATAGCGTCTGAAAATCAATTTCAACCTAAGTATGAGAAATTACATCAAAATGTAAATATTTTAATCATATATGTAATACTTCTATATTGGCAGTAAGCTAACTTCTCAATGTGTAAGCATTCCGAAATCAAAGCGAGACAGTCTAGTACCGTTTTTGTCAATGTATTGTGTACTTGAGTGCCGTTTTTGTATATGTATTGTGTACATGTTTATTTATAAACGTATGTGTTCCTTTTCTTTCGTACGTGTTTATTGATATATCTGTACTGTGGTGTTTTCGGACGGTACTAGCTCTTACTGCCAATATAGGAGTATTACATATATGATTTTAATAAATGGCAACTTAACTTAACTTAACGGAACGTAGAACTTAGGAAATCAAAATGAAACAGATTCGACGTGGCATTAAGTTACGTTAAGTTTCGGCTGTTCAATTATAAGCAAAATCCATTTAAGAGAATCTTTAAGTGAGAGCCACAAATATTAAATATATGTTTTTCATCTTTCCGAAAGCTACCGCTACATGGTAAGCCGGGGTGTATCAATTCTGAGTAAATTAGCGACCTTAAATTGCAAAGTATTGAAGTTTCAAGCATTTCCGAAATTTACCATAATATGAAAAACCGTAATTTTATCCCGATTTCAATAATTTTGAACGTTTTGATTTTGTGTGGCATGCACAATAACCATACCGAGTTTAGTACAAATTGGTAGAACGGTTACCGAGATACATATATGTGATCATAAGTGGGCGGTGCCACGCCCATTTTCCATAATATTATCATAAACGTATTTCTTGGTAAAGAATTGTTGCAAACATCAATTTTGAATAAATTAGCTTCAATATTTACTGATTTATCGAAGAATTCGTATTTCTCCAAATTACCGTTATATGTACGGTGACCATCCGTCCTTTATTTTAAAGGACAGTCCTTTATTTTAACCCCCTGTCCTTTCTAATTTTTTTCAAAATAAAGGACGCCTTTTGTCCTTTATTTCTTAAACTGTCCTTTAAATCAGCTCTGCATTTTTCAGAGGTAACATTTTAAACACAGAATATGAAAAATAAAAATATCCCTTATAAAATATAATGAAAACCTTCGCCAGTTTGTTTCGCACCCCACTTAAGGGTTTCTACTTAATCGGTAATCTTTGTACAATCTATAAGCACAGAGAAAGTTGTGCCCAGGATCGTGTTGCACGCTGAGTTTCCACTCCCACTGAAAGATAACAATAAACCCCCTGCTGTACAGTGGTTAAAAACTGGCATATAGTGTCGGCCCTCGGCAGGCAATGGCAAACCTCCGAGTGTATTCCTGCCATGAAAAACATCATCTCATAAAAATACACTCGCCATTCGGAGTCGGCGTAAAACTGTAGGTCCCTCCCCTTTGTGTGACAACATCAAGGGGACCGCCACAAATTGGAGGAAAAGCACATATGTGTAAGCGCCAAACTATTATTATTATTTTATATGAATTTTACTTCTTTACTACTGAAACATGTATATGTTTAAATTCGTTGGGAATTATGTGGGATAAATTTTCAAGATGTGGGTAATTGAGGGATTTTTTCCCCATTTTCGTGGGATTTTTAACAGATAATGTCTGGCATCACTGCTCGGAACCCGCTGGTGGTAGCAGAGGAAGAAGGAGGCCCCCACTGCGATGGAAAGATCAGGTGGAGAAGGACTTGGCTTCACTTGGCGTTTCCAATTGGCGTCAGCTGGCACAGAAGAGAAACGACTGACGTGCTTTGCTGAGCTCGGCCAAAATCTCTTAGGCGGTTACAGCGCCAAAAAAGAAGAAGAAGATTTCAGTGCTTATAAAACTATATTCTGGTTGAAAAAAATTAATTTTTAAAAGACATTGAGAAAACCTTAGCGAAGACTTAATTGC
>NW_023458662.1:72600-74245 GCF_013731165.1 Rhagoletis pomonella
AATGTTAGTGGAACATTTGATCTGAAGGTAATATTTTGGAAATATTGCTTATGCAATTGATGTTCAGCTTCAAAACGAAACGACCATACATATTTTAATGGCCCCAATTTTCTGATTATATTAGGATAATGTACAAGATTGTGAAATTTTGGTTTTAAGTGGTCCTTAAAAAGTTGATAGGTTTTGTTGTGTTCTTCTATTAATAATTGCAGATTGTTTAAAATAGCATTATAGTACTTGGATAATAACAGTAAATCAATAAGTTTGACAAACAAAACTTGAAATTTATAAACTAAATCATCTCGATCTATTAAATCACCTATAATGAGCAGTATCAAGGGAGAAAATGTTTTCATTTGTCTAGCGTTCATTTTGAAAGAAAAGTTTTTTGTATATTACTTTTTTGAATTGGGGAACTTACGTTGCCAATTTCATTGTCTCCATACTGAAACATTTGTTTCCTATAATTTAATAATTCTAAACAAAACAACTTTGTTTCATACACAAAGTAGTGTAAAATTTTAGAAAATTTATATCTACAAGCACCTAGAAATAAATCGTGCATTATATGACACGCAATGTTATCAGTGACATGAAAACTTGGAAGAGAATTGAATATTGAAAAACTTTTAATTCCAAAAAGACAAAATATAGGTATTGTAACTATTTTCATTTCTTAATGAGCTAGGAAATTCAAAGCAATCTACACGAGTCTGATGTTTTTCCCTTTTACATATTCTGCAAAAGGAATTCGCTGAAAATGAGCAAACATATCCTAGTACAGTGCTTAGGCCAAGATCATCGCCCAAAATTTGCGCCAGTTTTAAATATTTTCTACAAATTTTGCCATCTGAATTAATTTGTAAACGTTCCATTTCTAATTTTTTAGGAATATTAAGTACAGGTGTGAGGCATACAGTAACTCCTCAATCTTGTACAGAGGTCTCGACTTTTAACAAAACCCGCGACAAATATATTTGATAATCTGCTAATTTGAAACTGGGGTAAGATTGGAAAGCTGTCATATATTCCGCATATTTTTTGTTGACCAGATTTGCTGCCCAAGGGATTATTAAATTTCGAAATAGTCCATATAGAAGAGTTTCGTGAAAACTGCAGGTGGAGTAGGAGTTTTTGTGCGTAACATATTTGATTACGAGATATTTAGGTATAATTTGTTGAGTGCGGATGTGTTAAAAGTTTTACTAAAAATTAATAACAAGGAAATAAGTCTAATCTGTGTCTACAGACGTCACTCAGAATCTGGTCAGTTCTTTTTGGAGGAATTCTCAAGCTTTTTATACAATGAGAAAGCAAGTAATGCGGTTATTTTAGGTGACTTAAATTTGGATATTTTACAATCGAACGCAGTTTTGGAAAATTACCTGACTCTGATGGCCAGTCATGGGTTTGCTTCATACCTAGATGAGCCAACAAGGAATTCTTCTGGCACTTGCCTGGATCATGTTTTTTGCCGATTAAGTGGTATCTATTCTTGTACCAGCTTAAATCTGGATCTTCAAATCACTGATCACACTATGACTGGCATTAAACTTGAAAATTTCTGTTACGTCAAGAAGATCGAGAAAAATAAATCTCAAATAACAAAAATAAACTATGCTTTGTTAAATGAAAAGCTACTTTT
>NW_023458662.1:74345-75463 GCF_013731165.1 Rhagoletis pomonella
GGAGGTTTTCCATTGCCTGCCGAGGGCCGACCGCTGTTAAGAAAAAACCCCTTTTTCTACATTTTTTTCACTCATTCATTTTTTCACTTTCATTTTTTTGCTCACTCGCTAAGGGCCTAAAAGAATTTTTTGGTGACTTTAAAATTGAAGCACGTTCACGTGCTGTTTAACATTTCATCAGATAATTTGTTCCGCTTTTTACATGAAACACCAGTTACAACTGAAAAGATTCTTTCTTACTCAGCGCTTGAATTGGTTAACGTAAGAAAATTTTCAAAATTGTCCTTATACTTTTTAACAATTATATACCATTTCACTCCACATCACATCAATTTTGATCAATTATGCAACAATAACTGCGTCAAAAGAAAATCCCTTATTTATTTTTTTCCCCTTTTAATAATTTTTAATGCAAAATATCCCTCAAATAGCGAAATTACCCACAATCTGGCATCACTGGTTCCGAGTTGAATACTTTCAGTGCTGGAGCGTCGGTGTCCATTCGAACGACATGGCCAAGCCAGCGGAGCCGCTTTATTTTAATTCGCTGCACTATGTCCTTGTCGTTGTAAAGCTCATACAGCTCATCGTTCCATCGTCTGGGGTACTCGCCGTCGCCAACGCGTAAAGGCCCGTAAATCTTCCGCAAAATCTTTCTCTGGTGACTTATAGAGCGTGGTTTTCGTACGTCGAGAGAGGACTTTACTCCTGAACTGCCTACTCAGTCCAAAGTAGCACTTGTTGGCAAGAGTGATTCTGCGTTGGATTTCAATGCTGACATTATTATCGGCACTGAAATACTGAACTTAAAATTAGATGCTCATCTTTCCTCCGCAGATTTAGATTTGAGCTTTTATATGAAAACCAACGAAGTTATTTTTCGAGGAATAGTATTTAAAATTGGCCACATTATTACTATTCCAACAAACGAAAATGTAAATATATATGAAATTGTTAACTTTATTTCTAATATTTTTATTTAGCTTTGTATTGTTTATTAGGAAAAATTTTAAAAGCAACAAAGTCTAAGCGGTAGATGTTATAGCAGCTGTTTCTGAGATCACCACATCTCCTTATCAGACTTCTTTTTTCTAGACTTCAGCAGGGATCGAACCTGC
>NW_023458662.1:75563-77184 GCF_013731165.1 Rhagoletis pomonella
TGGTGATCTCCGAAATAGCTGCTATAACTTCTACCGCTTAGACTTTGTTGCTATTTCAATTTTTCCCAATAAACAATCGTGGTACAAAGCTCTATAAAAATATTAAAAATAAAATGTTAATAAGCCACGTTAACTTTATATTGAAAGACAACATTTTAGAAATTATTGGAAAAAATGGAGCTACTTAACATTTTCAGAAAGATTTCAATCACATCTAATTTACAAACGTACAACAACATATCACATTATAAACTTTACAATGCTAGATGGTCCACCTATCAATTTTTGTTTTGTACAAGCTTTTATTTAACTTGGTCATCCCTGGACTTTAAATCTATATACATGTATAAAATAATAGCCGTTTTCGTTGTTCGGAGTTAACTACATAGTTTTCAGTCAAATTTTCAAAGGTTATACCGTGCATATATGGTCCTATTATAGGCTACCAGAAAACTAGGTAGGTGACGCTGGGGTCGAATTATTTATATAAATCGTATTTATGAACCGATTTCTTTTAAATTCAAAACGGCAAACACGTCTACTAACATCATTAAAGTTTCTTCAGGAGTTCCTCAGGGAAGCCACCTTGGTCCGATTCTGTTCCTGATATTCATTAATGATATTTCTTCTATAATAAAACATTCAAAAATTTTAATGTATGCCGATGATGTGAAACTTTTTAAAACATTGTCCTCAATCGAAGAAAGGTCTTTGTTACAAGCGGATCTGAACAACGTGGTTAGTTGGTGTAATACAAACTATATGCCACTAAACCTTCAAAAATGTAAAGTTATGTGTTTCTCTCGGAGGGCTGTTCAACCAGCTGTTTATTCAATATCAAATTATAATCTGGAGCAGGTATCCAATTGTGTCGATCTTGGTATCACAATGGATTCCAAACTCAATTTCAACCATCATATTAATGTTACAGTCAATAAAGCCAAAGGCGTTTTTGCATTTGTAAGGCGATTGTCAAAAGAGTTCAAAGATCCTTATGTTACAAAAGCTCTTTTTACCAGTTTAGTTAGACCTATACTAGAATAGGGATCTATTGTTTGGAATCCCCGCTACCAAGTTCATTCAGAAAGGATTGAATCAATTCAAAAACAATTCTTGCTTTTTGCATTGCGTAATTTTAACTGGAATTCAGATTACAATCTCCCCCCTTACACAAGTCGTCTAAAGCTCATAAATTTGCCTACACTCGCAAGTCGTAGAAAAATGCTGGGTATAATATTTATCGTAAAATTAATGACAGGCTTGATTAATAGCCCGGTCCTCCTGGCTGAGGTAAATTTTAATGTTCCTTCTCGAGTGTCAAGACACTTTCGACCTCTATTTTTAAAGCCATGCAAAACTAATTTTGAACTAAACGAATCATTCCGTGGTTTATGTCAAGATTTTAACTGTCATTCCAGCACGTTTGACGTATCGGACTCGATTTTTACTATAAAGAAAACTATTATTTCCACTCTCAATAATTGAAATACTATCTTTAGCATATCCAATCAGCTGATGAATTTGATTCTGTAGCTGAATAGTTTTAGATCTCGACACTTAACAAACTCCTGTTTCCACTACTCGGCACGAAAAAACTAAAAAAAAAAAAAAAAAAAAAAAG